>NC_134690.1:140891504-140969004 GCF_050947455.1 Rhinoderma darwinii
TGAATGATGTGATCATGAGACCAGGTAATGTGAGCACATGGACAGGATTTGAAAGGGATGACCTATTCCCACTGCCGTATTGTCTATATACAGCTGTAGGCTTTGTTCAGTTGGCCCTAGAGGCAGAATCAAAACACATACTATATTGGAATTATGGACAGGCACTTAAGAGATTCATCATGAGTCAATCTGTTTATTGTGTCAACTACTCCGTTTTTCATAATAAGTTTGTGCCATCCCCTCCCTTGTTGCATTATGATTGATAAAACATTTGGGTTCATATTTATTCATATAACATAAAACAGAAAAAATAGACAACCTATATTTTTATACACAAATGTTAGCTCAATAAACTAAGCAAAAGAAAATATACAAAAATGTCCTTTCTTTTTGTAGATTGTTCAATTAAAAATTTTGTAGAACTTGTCAAACAAAGCAAAAATGGTGGCAATGAACACATACGGATCCTGTGCTGTCACCTTCTATTTATTGTTCTCTTACTAGCAATCTGGACAATTTCCTACCGCATATGTAAATTAGCTACTTTCAAGTCGCCAGATCCTTTTGAAGCCTGCACCTACTAGTCATGCTTGGACATTGTCCAATCACATTACACTTAGGCACTAAACAAACTAAATTGTGACAATATCCATCCCCCCAAAAATATTTTGCATTAGTTCTTAACACAAAATCCAAGCAGATTGGCGTATTATTTTCAAAAAAAAAATTTATGGATCATGTTGCAAACTTGTTTACCATCAAGTTGGAATTGTTTGTATCATCTGGCTACATGCTTAGAAGATTTGCTGCTTTCAATTTTTTTTTTAAGTCTGCAGCCACTGTCCTACTACATGACAGGTAGGCATCCACAAGTCTTTATATCTTCTATTGGTAATTATGTACAGGTAGAAAATGGGATCAAGTGAAGATTATGTCCCCCTAGGACATAAACTTCACTTCACACATGGATCAAGTGACGTTTATGTCCTCTGTCAATACTATTAGTGATAACAATTTATTTATCATAAACAGGAAACTGCTGCATAATCTTACTGCATAATCCTAAACAGGAAACTGCTCTGCAATACGCAGAAGCAGAGCGTTAAATACGTCTTTGTCAAACTGATCTCTCCACATGAATTCTGCAAGATATGTAGGAAGCAAATTACGAAGAAGACCCTGTTTCGTCTTGATATGAGCCCTACATTTTTCCATGATGATGCACAGTACTTGTACATACACTTCCAAGAATATCCATCAGAACATTGGCGACAAGCAATCCAACCCAAAGTTTTATGGCAGTTTTCGCGGTCCAGATTGTTGCAAGTAAATAGCGCTGTTTCATGAATTTGATGACATCGGTTTTATTCGTACCAGCTGTAATAGGCTGGTGTGTCTTCTCAAAGAAATGACAATCCATTTTAATTTAAGGGCAACAAAAGATTTCAAATAATGGGGGAGATTTATCAAGCTGTCTTATAGTAACAGCATAGTAACAGTTGCCAATGGCAGCCAATCAAAGCTCAGCTTTCATCTTACCTGAGCTCATTGATATATGAAAGCTGTGGGTTTGCTTTGGGCAACAAAGGATATTCTTACTATAAGACAGCTTGATAAATCTCCCCCAAAGTCACTGAGGAAGCAAGGGGACATAATCTTTACTAGTTCAATCAGGGAGGGGGACATAAACTTCACTTGTTCTATCAGGGAGGGGTACATAAACTTCACTTGATCCAGAAAATGAAGTTCTATGAGCTGTTTTATTGACTATAATTTAATTTATTAATATGTTTATCTACAGTACTTTGCTAAAGTTTTAGGCAGTTGTGGAAAAATGCTGCATAGTAAGGATGCTTTCAAAAATAGAAGTGTTAATGGATTTTTTTTAATCAATTAACAAAACACAAAGTGAAGAGAAATCTAAATCAAATCAATATTTGGTGTGACCACCCTTTGCCTTCAAAACAGCATCAATTCTTCTAGGTACACTTGCACAAAGTCATGGATTTTGTAGGATTATAGTCAGGTGTAAGATTAACCAATTATACCAAATAGGTGATAATGATCATCATTTTTACATGTAGGTTGAAACACAGTCACTAACAGTAACAGAAACAGCTTTGTGGGAGACTTAAACCTGGGTGAAGAACAGCCAAACTCTGCTACAAAGGTGAGGTTGTGGAAGACAGTTTAATGTCACAGGTCCACCATGGCAAGACTGAGCACAGCAACAAGAAACACAGTAGTTATACTGCATCAGCAAGTTCTCTCCGAGACAAAGATTTCAAAGAAGACTGGAGTTTCAAGATGTGCTGTTCAAGCTCTTTTGAAGAGGCCCAAAGAAATGGGCAACTGTGAGGACCGTAGACGCAGTGGTCGGCCAAGGAATCTTAGTGCAGCAGATCAAAGTCACATCATGCTTACTTCACTTCAAAATCTAAAGATATCCAGCAGTGCCATCAGCTCAGAACTGGCAGAAACCAGTGGGACCCAGGTACACCCATCTACTGTTCAGAGATGTCTGGCTAGAAGAAGTCTTCATGTAAGAAAAAAGCTATACCCTCAACGTAGAAACAAGGCCAAGTGACTCAACGCTGCACGAAAACATAGAACTGGGGTGCAGAAAAATGGCAGCAGGTGCTTTGAACTGATGAGTCAAATTTTGAAATATTTGGCTGTAACAGAAGGCAGTTTGTTTGCCTAGAAGAATTGATGCTGCTTTGAAGGCAAAGGGTGGTAACACCAAATATTGATTTGATTTAGATTTCGCTTCTGTTTATTCACTTTGCATTTTGTTAATTGATAAAAAAACTATTAACACTTCTATTTTTGAAGGCATTCTTATTTTGCAGCATTTTTCCACAACTGCCTAAAACTTTTGCACAGTACTGTATGTGTACAAATGATAGTATTGTAAGGATAGTAAAGTACGAGGATACCTGCACAACCTCACCTTCCCCCAAAAAAGTCGCACAATATTCTATTATATATATATATATATATATATATATATATATATATATATATATATATATATATATGTATATATTAAAAATAGAGCATAAGAGATAATAATTTCATAACAGGATGTGTATCTATTAAAATGTACAATTTTGAATTATGTATTGGAATCATTTAGTAATGTACGAATAAATATTATTTTGTATTACACAAGCGTGCAAGCCTAAATAAACAAATCAATATATTGCCAAACATATTGCTATCATTACATATTAGATATAGCTAGCATTGCCTTACAGAGAGAAAAAAAGATACATCTAAGCAAAATTTAGTAGCACAGCATATGTTTTGCACATATTGCTAGATTGCTACGGCAGCAGATGACTGACAGCAAAATAGAAAAAAAATATCAGTACTACACACTAAGTCATATAAATGCAAAGTCGAAGACAGGGAAATAAAGATGGGATGATACCCAAACTGTAAGCCTAACAGATGCATAAAATATGCTGAAATCTGTTACGTGGGAGGGCTAAAAAAAGAAAAGGAGATGGATTCAGGTTCATTTAGCTTCAGAAAATCTAACAGGCAATGGTAGGATTCAGTAAAGCACATGGGGTATAAGAGGAATTACAGCTTTACATATATTGTAGATTTTGAAGCCTTAAATGTCTGAATTTATTGAAATACACGTGACCTTTCCTGAATCCACTGAGGAAATAGAAGGACGACCCTTGCAATTCCAGGTGGAAATTCCAGTAGGATCATTAAAAATATATTTAAATAGAGGATTTACCTGCTACATTGGGGGAATATACCTAAGTCCTCCCCTCAGTTCCCATATTGAATTCTGAATGGTTTTGCCTCTTACAGACTTAAACATCTTTGCATTACATAAGCGGCCATTCATTTGAATGACCACATATAATACGATAGCAGCTGACAGCAACTTCCACCAGTCAAATCAGCTATTTGCTAGTGGTGTGAGAAGCTGTCAGCTTCAATCTGAACAGAAGTTTTCCTATGATGAAATTAGACTATCGATTAAAGGAGTTATCATATCACGGACAACCCTTTTCTTATGGGATCTGGTGTGGCGACGCTGATCACTGTAGGTCTGGCAATACAAACCCTCTGCATACAGCCGATTTTGCCAGGAGATGCTACGATCAGTCAGACATTTCTCCTTATGAAATGTAGTATTACATTTAGATGAATGTCATAGCTATCCATTCTGACTCATAGAGGGGGGGGGGGTCACAAACTTGCGACCATCCTTTATGACGTTCATATGCCCTAAAAGGGGATATGAACAGGAGTTAACTTCATGAGACATTTCCTTTAATTCCGTAAAGAGTTCAGTGAAATGTTTACATATAGACGTACTCTGTTTAAAGTGGATCTGTCACTATTTTAGTAATGTCAATCTCCTAGCTAATCCAATAGGCGCTGTGACACTGATAATGCTAGTGAAATGGTGTCCCAAAAAGTATATTATTTTAAAAGTTATGAGCTTTTTCCTAAATATGCACATGAGGCTATACTAGACAAATGGGTGTCAACAGCAGCGATTCTCTTGACGTGGAGCTACTTCACAGCCTCTGACGCTGTCCTATCAGCATGAAGCTGCTTCACACAGGGTGAGAGATTTAGGCTGGAGGGAAGGGGGATCACTTCAAATATCCATATCTCCAGCTGTGGACCACCTAGAACAGTGTTTCTGGTGGCATATGAAGATAAGATTCATCTTTCATATGGCACCAGGATCGCAGTTCTGCTTGTGAAACAACGGGAGGTATCACCAGATGAAAACACAGTCATGAATATAAGCTGCATACTATGTGATCGCGGTGTTCTGCTGGGCCGGGAAGAGGAGAACTGTATGACTCTAATTGGGCAGTGTCATACAGAAAATATTACACCGCCCAGGGTGAAAAGAAAGCATTACCTCCCGTTTGGCCAGTATAGCCAAATTAGCATATTTAGAAAATTGTGCATAACTTTGCAAATAATAAACCTTTTTGAAAGAAAATCACACTGTAGTTATCAGCATCACAGCGCCTATTAGATTAGTCAGGAGATAGGGCATTAATAAACTACTGACAGATCCTCTTTATGTAGAGGTCTTCCAGTTTATTATCTTAGCAGACATTTAGCACTATGGGTGATAGAATAAATTTGCCATATTTAAGATTCGCAGCAAATCAGTGATTCACATTTTAAATTATCAATGGAGAAAAAAATTACCAAAGACTTGCTCATCACCATTCAGAACACTGGAAAATTGCAAGTCGGTTGATATACTACCCTATAATGGAATAAAAGAGCCTTGGAAAAATCAAATAACTCACAGCTGCCCTGAAAATTTGCCAGCAGACTACAGAAGAATACAGGCTGATGTTTATGGAAGTCTGTATTTTACCTTTGTCATAAAACAGCCTGTGCCTGCTGGAGTGCTGACAGGGAAGTTGCGAGGTATTAAATTCCATACTTTATTTTCAAAGATGAATATACACATACATGTATTAGGTGTTCAATAAAACAATTGTATAGTTTAATTTAGAATAACTCTACATTAAAACTTAAAAACAATGTCATTATGTACTGTATTCTCATCAATTTGACAGATACACATCCACAAAGCAGTTTAGTTGGTCTCCTATAATGCAATGACATCTGTGTGTTGAATTCTGGGAGAGTTAGAAAGAGCAGGGAATACTTAGAAATTGGAGCTTAGTAGCATGCAGTCATGTAGTCATAAATCAGAACACCTCGCACCATGGTCGTATGTGCCGTACAGACAGTGGCAGATTATCATATGGGAGGTTCGGGCCGCCTCCCTGGGCCCGAGGCTCCCAGGGGACCCATGGCAGCCCGAACCGCACATAGTCTTATAAAACTACTCGCTTTTATACCCGGCGTTGCTCGGGAGGTTGACTTACGGTATAGATAGAGTAAAAGCTCCCTATTTAAATACCCAATTATGTGTTGTAAGGCCCCATGCAAACGACCGTAGAATTGATCCGTAATTATGGAACCATTCACTTCTATTGCCCATGGACACCTTCCTGTATATTTACAGAAAGGTGTCTGTGCCGTAGAAAGTATCCGCAAAAGATAGGACATAATAATTAGAGAGTATTAAAAGTTAACTTACCTGCTTCTTCCTCCAGTCCAGCCTCCTGGGATGACGTTTAATCCCATGTGACCGGTGCAGCCAATCATAGGCTGCAGCAGTCACATGGACTGCAGCATCATGCAGGGAGGTCGGACTGGATGTCAAGAGGGACGCGTCACCAAGACAATGGTACTTATGAACTTCTTTTACTTTCAATCGCTGCGGAAACTCTGCCCGAAGGGCTGCCCCTTTTCTCTTTCCAGCACTGATAGAGAGAAGGGGCTGCAATTAGTGCAGAGAAAACGGGTCCGTAAGTACAGAACGGGTGGAATACTGGTGACACCGGACCTAAATGTTATTGGAAGCACCATTAAATATCCTTAACACTATGATCACATGATCAAAAAAAAATGTATTCCCTTTAGGAAATAAAAGTCCTAAGTCAGTTCTCCTAGACTAAACTACGAAGTGGTGGATGAGGGGCGGGGACTTCTGATTCATGCCCATTTGGCATCAATCTTTTATATTCCAGTTATAGTGTGTTTTATATTCGTTATATTATATGTTTTATATTCTAGTTATGTATCGTTATACACCAGTTGCAGGTATTTTATGTATATATTATATACCAGTTATTCTATATTTCACTTATGTTATATACGTCATCACCTTATATATATTTTTTTCATTCTTAATAAAATGAGTTTTTGCAGTCCTGTCACTGTATTTCTGGTCTCTACAGGTGGTGCGGCCACATGCTGGGAGTTGTAGTTTTACACGATACAGACGATGTGTCTATTTAATAGATGAGCAGCTCTGCACCTGAGGAGGTACTACAACCCTCAGCATGCCTTCAGTGAGAGGATACATAGAGGACTACTGCACTCGGGGTACCCATTACTCCCCCTAGTAATCCTTTCCTCCAAGATTCACCGTCCGAACGAGTCCTGCAGTTATATGATATTCACCGACAATGGAGAGAGACGCGGAGCCCCGTTGTACCTCAAACTCCACACATAATGTGACCCCAAAACTGAGGCAGCGACAGCTCACCCGACTCACCCGCTTCCTGTGAGGACGCAACAGAGCGGGAAACTGGGGACGTCACGTGACACATTTGGCGCGCACAAGAAGCGGCTGCAGGACGGAGCTGAGGCGGCTGCACACAATTATGGAGGGAAGAGCCTGGAAAAAAAGGTGTCCGGTACAAATTCAATGCGTTTTTTTTTTGTAGCTAAAAATCATGAGGGTGTCATTTCTGACGGGATTATTCAGACGTAGCGGTCGTGGCATTTTGCCGCGATTTTGCGACATATGAATGGGACAGCTACAGGTACAGCAATCCGTTACCTGGGGAACGCGTGTCCAATCAAAAATAGCTATTCTCTGATTTTAAACCAATGAAAAATCGGGCTTCAAAGAAACTTTCGAAAATATATATAAGATTCAGAGCGCTAGCGCTGCTAACTGCCGCTGTGGAGATGGGGAGAAGGAGCAGGGAATAGGCTGGGATAGTGGTAGGTAGCAGGCGTTAAGCACGTCTGCTAATGTTTAGGACACGCCTCTCTGACACTGCGGGCGCCGCCATTGAGTAACAGAAAAGCGACCCCGTCACAAAGCTGGAAGAGAAGAGCAGGGCGGTCACCGTCGGTGAGGTTAGTGGTACTGGCTGACGGTTTATCCTCCTCCCCAACTAACATTAAAGTCTTAAAGTCATTGGCCGACGCTAGGTGGGTGATTATGTAGTAAGGGGGGGATCTAACCATCTAACTGACGACAGCTTGCTCTATGGAGGGGATAATAGTTTCCCCCCATAGAGCTCTCTTCAGTCAGTTAGACGCTCAACCCCCCCCCCCGCCTTGCAGTATAGTAACTACTGAGGACCCTATGGGGGATGGGGGGATTATTCCTAGAGCCCTCTGCCTGCATTCAGATGGTTAGACCCCCTTGCAGTATAACTCCCCCCCCCATAGAGCTCTCAGTAGTTATTATATTTTATATTTTTTTTAATAAAAATGTGTGTTTGGTGCAACTTTGTAATTATATTTTATTAAAAAATCTTTTTACTTTTTGAGATACAGCTGCTTTGTATCCTGTATCCGTCAGGTCAGCAGGACTGACGGGATCAGTGATACGGTTCCTGCGCTAAGTTATAATCTTAGATGTGATAGATTACAGGTGGATCCTGCGTGTCAGAGACGCGCAGGACCCCTGTCACTTATTCCGTCAGTCCTGCTGACCTGACGGATACAGGATACAAAGCAGCTGTATCTCAAAAAGTAAGAACATTTTTTTAATAAAATCAATCAATCACACTGATACACACACATACATTATATATAATATATATATATATATATATATATATATATACATTTTTTAAATGCGTACACAGCCTTTAAGTTATGGGCCTATTTTTTCTAATTATTTTAATATGTTCCCTAATGTAACTGTATGTATTCATGTTTTTACTTTTGTGGAGGCAGCCATCTTTATTAGCATCTGTTTAAGTGTCTCTGCACGACACATACACAGGTGCTATGCGCAGTGGCGGATCATAATTAGGGTGGTTCGCCCGAACCGCACGGGCCCACTCATGTCCGGTGGTGTCGCTAGCACCAGAGGGGGCCCTGGTGCTAGCGACAGCCACATTGACTTGTATCTGCGTCCTCAGGACACAGATATAAATGAATACCATAGGCTACAGGCCACGTTAGGCCTGCAGCCTATAAGGCGCTGGGAAGCATCCTGCCTTGATGACGTCAATGCATCACGCTGGTCTGCACATGCGTCCCGTCTGGCGGATGTCCTTCACGGGAACAGGGCAAGGTAAGTACAATATTATTTTTTTTATTATATATTTTTTTTTTGGGGGGGAGAGTCCACTGTAGCAGGGGGCGAGCAATGTGTGGCAGTATATACAAGGGGGGGAAGCGCTGTGTGACACTGTATGCAAGGGGGAGCGCTGTGTGACACTGTATACAAGGGGGGTGCGCTGAGTAAATATATACAAGGTTGGAAGCTCTGTGTGGCACTATATACAAAGGTGGAGCGCTGTGTGACACTACAAAAAAAGGGGGATAAGCGCTGTGGGGAACTATATACAAGGGAAAGGCACTGTGGGGAACTATATACAAGGGGGAGCATTGTATGGCACTATATACAAGAGGGATGTGCTGTGTGGCACTATATACAAGGGGAGCGCTGTGGGGCACTATATACAATGGGGAGCACTGTGTGGCACTATATACATGGGGAGCGCTGTGTGGCACTATATACAAGGGGGAGCGCTGAGTGGCACTATATACAAGGGGGAGCGCTGAGTGGCACTATATACAAGGGGGAGCACTGTGTGGCACTATATACAAGGGGGAGCGCTGTGTGGCACTATATACAAGGGGGAGCGCTGTGTGGCACTATATACAAGGGGGAGCGCTGTGTGGCACTATATACAAGCAGCTGGGTGTGTTGTCTTATCTGGCTGCTACATCCTAGTTTGACCGCCGTTGAACTCTCCGTGCGGTCTCTTTCCTGTTGCTACCCCGTTTACTTACGGGAGTACAGCGCGGCTTCCACCCTGCAGGACTGTTTGTCCTGCAGGGTTATTTTGACATTACAGCGCTAGAGTCCTTGCCGCCCTGCTCTAAGATACAGCGTATATTCTGGGTCTGAGTCTACTGACAGCAGAGTCAGACTTCAGGACGGCTCTCTGACACCGCTTCTTGGCTGACAGCTGAGCGCTGTTACACAGTGCAGCTACAACTGCTTTCCACGCTGCTGCTCCGGTACACAGGGACACCAGCGTGAGAGTGCAGTTGGAAGTTGCACATTCACACTGTGCCGCAACACAACCGCATGGCAATACAATTGGCAACAAATGCCCTGATTCATTGTACTGTCACAACTTGATACTACATCTCACTGTCCCTGGATCATCCTTGGGGGGCCCCTCACAGCCTTGCTGAGACGACAATCCATAATGTTATTATGTGCTGCTTGTTAACCTAGGCGGCACAAAATTTATGTTGCGGTTCCTGCCGATATGGCAATCCAAATTTACCCTAACTGCGCTGTCTGTTAGTTCAGACAGCACAGTAGCTTATGTGTTTCCGTTAGCAGCACACTATTATATATGGATCCACAAGTACTATCAACCAATAAATTGTTGCTGTCAGCTTGATATTACAACCTACCGGCTTTGCCGATAATTCAAATTTAACTTACTAACACAGTTTGCTATCTCAGGCAGCACAGAAACTTACGTGCTTCCTACTTGATCACAATTGACAGCATAACAATTTATGCAAATTTACAGTATTATCTAACAATACATTATATGGCCAAATGGTATGTGAGTTTGGGGGTCACTCACACATACCTGATTGCACCATTGGACTTTTAGTTTAATTGTCTATTTGAATGCATATTAATAAAAGTTAAATATTAATAGATCACACAATTTTCCCCTTTTCCTTTTCCCTCAATTATATAAACGGGGAAGCGATGTGTGGCACTATATACAAGGGGGAGCGCTGTGTGGCACTATATACAAGGGGGAGCACTGTGTGGCACTATATACAAGGGGGAACACTGTTTGGCACTATATACAAGGGGGAGCGCTGCATGGCACTATATACAAGGGGGAGCGCTGTGTGGCACTATATACAAGGGTGGGTGTGTGGCACTATATACAAGGGGGGTGACTGTGGCGCTATCTACAGGGGATGTGTCTGGCGCTACCTACAGGGGGCTGTGTATGGAGCTATCTACAGGGGGCTGTGTGTGACGCTATCTACAGGGGCTGTGTGTATGTGGTGCTTTACTTTACAGTATTTGATACAATTTTATTCAGGGGCACCGTGTTCAGGGGCATCTTAGTTTATAGGTGTGGAGTTGTTGGAAAAGTGAGGAGTCGAAGACTTCTGAGTGGCAAATTGCAGAAATGGGTCGTGGCCGGGAGAAGTCATCATGAAGTCTGGACTGGATGGAGAAGAAAAGAGGAAAAAAACTGCTACAATCTGAGTAGTCGTCACCTGTATGTCACTAGATTTATGGAGAATCTGTCACCTCTCCTGACATGTTTGTTATAGCAAATTCTTGTATTTCACATAAAGACTTTGCGCCGTCCAGGACTGATAGACAAATGCATGTTACCATTCCCCTTGTCAGTTGGATGTGTCCCTGCACAGTGTGATACTGTCAGCGATGGTTGGAGACTGTCAGTATGTGGGGACACAGCCCTGTGACAAGGGAATCGTAACACCCATTTTTTAATGCTCACACAAAAAGGTGGTGTTAACAATAGATACGGTGCGGCGGTGGAGAAGGGGGGCCCAAGTTTGGGTAACAGCCCAGGGCCTATGGTCTACTTAATCCGCCACTGCCTACAGAGCTTCCATCACAGATGTATGACCTGTATTGCTGTCAGGGTTCTGGCGACTTAAAGTGAAGAGGCAAGAGGATGTAGGAGCAGTAAGTACATAGGGGTCATGGCTGGGGTCTAAATTTTTGGTAGGTAGGTCTGGGGTCTGAATGTATATAAATGTTTTGGAGTTTGAGGTGATAGACGCACAGACTTAGAGTCCTCTTAGATGGCCCGACGTGAGACATGTAAACGTGCGCAGATCAACGTTACTACGATAGTTCGTCCCCATACATTTCTATAATGTTGGCAGGGAGATGTGCACAGGGAGATGTGCTGCCGACAACTATAATATTTTGGACTGCATAAACGGTACAATCAGCCGATGAACGAGCGTTTGCCCGATAATTGGCCCATGTAATAGGGCATTTACAGACATCATGTCTCATTCGGGTCAGTACTGGTAATGGGGAGTGTAGAATGTTAAGCAGCAATACAGCCAGGTAGCGTCTGCTGCCCGCAACATACTCAGCCACAGGCCAGCCCAGCCGCACTCTTGAACAGACCACTGATTGTTAAGAGCACACTCAGTACAGTACTGGACAACTATCGGAGAGGCAGCAGCTGACAGACGCAGTGCGAAATAAGCTGTCAGGCCACAGAGCAGGTGTCTGCCCTGTACATCATTCATGATCCAGTCTGAAGTCTGTCTAGCAGATGTGAGTGTATCAGGGACATTTGAAAGTTTTTAGGTGTTTTCCAAGCCAGTAAAAATTGATGGCTTGTCCTCAGGATAGGCCATCAATAGCTGATGGGTCAGGGTCTGACTCCCGGGACGCCCGCCTATCAGCTGTTTTGAAGGGGGTGTGTAATGCCCGACATCCCCCTCTTTTCGGCAGCCGCGACCGCAGGACTATGCCTTTTCGTCAGCGTTTCCCTTCCCAGGAACGGCGGCAAGCTCTGCTCTTTGCTTCGTCTCCCTGTCTGTCCCGTAGTGTGCACGCTTGCGTGACAATTCTTAAAGGGCCAACATGCACACCAGTAAAATTGTCCCCAGACCATACCTGCGCAGCCTTGCCCTTATAAGTGACCCTGTCCCTTTCCACAGTGCCTGAGCAATGTTGTTGCTAACCTTGTGGTAGTCTGCAAAGGTTCCGAAGCC
This sequence comes from Rhinoderma darwinii, assembly GCF_050947455.1. NCBI lineage: Eukaryota > Metazoa > Chordata > Amphibia > Anura > Rhinodermatidae > Rhinoderma > Rhinoderma darwinii. The sequence continues at coordinate 140,904,108 of NC_134690.1, forward strand.
TGTTCCTGATTCCAGTGTCCGTGTCAAGTCCAGTGCCTGTGACGACTTCTGTACCTGTGTCCGGTGTCCGTGTCAAGTTCAGTGTCCGGTATGACTTCATTATCCATGTCCGGAATCAAGTCCTGTGTTCGCGATGACTTTAGTAGGACTTCAGTATCCATGTCCGGTGTCTGTGTCAAGTCCAGTGTCCGTGACGACTTCAATATCCGTGTCCAGTGTCCGTGTCAAGTCGTCCAGTCCAGTGTTTGTGACGACTTAAGTATCTGTGTCCGGTGCCCGTGACAAGCCAGCTTCCAATAATCCAGCAAAAGAGAGTTTATGATAATCCAGCACAAAACAGCTTCTAATAATCCAGCACAAGCCGCTTCCAGCTACCTGGCACAGCCTGCCATCCAGGTAACACCGTCTAGTGACTGTTCTATATTGTTTGACCAGCTGCCTCTCCATTATGGCAGAGTGGCCCAGTGGGTTCACAACCCTTCATTTCTACTTGCTCACTGTGAATCTTCGACATGCATTCACTTCAATGGGAGAAAAGGCTGCAATACCTGTGAATCGCCACTAAATGCGTGTCGAAGATTCACAGTGAGCAAGTAGAAATGAAGGGGAAGCAGCGCTCATACGAGCTCTGCACCCCCTTCAAAACAGTTGATCGGCGGGGGTCCCGGGAGTCGGACCCCGACCCATCAGCTATTGATGGCCTATCCTGAGGATAGGCAATCAATTTTTACTGGCTGGAAAACCCCTTTTCATGTTTATAGCCTGTCTCCAGCCTGTCCAAGATAATTGTTGATGTGAAGATATCTGGGGGAGCATACAGCCATGAGTCCTCTCTCTGGTTCTGAGCGTAGCAATCCAGTGGATCCTGTGGACTGTAGCAGCTTTGCTTTAGCAGCTTTTCTATGGAAAGCTTGAAGGACTTGCCAATAACAATCAGTCAGACTGCAGCTTTAATTTTAAGGGACATTTACAGCCGCAATCTATTGGTTGATTTTGGCAACCACCAGTCTTTTGCAATAGTTTTGAAAAATCCCCAAGCATATTTTCATGCAATAAGTTGTTAAATTTTAAGAAATACAACATAAAAAGGAACACTGAGGTTTTGCTTTGATAGGAAAAATTGCTATAGGGAAGTAGATTTTTTTTTAATCCTTTGATTAATTTATATATACTTTCATGTCATAACTACTGGTAATATCAATACTTCTGGTCTAGCCTCACCATACAGTCCACACACAAAGAACATGATCTGACCGAACAGCAGTGCACATGAGAGTTACATGTTGAACTGTACAGTTTATACATGCGCCTTTATTCCCTAGAATATACTACTTGTGATTCCAAAGCTGTGGGTTGTGGGCTTATACTATATAAATCAGTAGGGCAAAGGAAAAACATTTGGCATGGAGCGCAAATTGCAACGCTTTTATTTGCCCTGATGTCCTTTCTCGAAACTTGGCAGGTATGGTTATGTGTCAAATCACCATGAAAGCATAGCCTGATACATTATTTGGTTCTTTGGTGTGGAAATAAAAGGTATGCAAGCAATGTAGTGATTAAAGGGAATCTGTCAGCAGTTTTGAGGACTCAAAATTGCTGACAGTGATATATAGGGGAGGGAATTGTAAGGACAACCAATTGTCCCTGTCATGCAAGTTGCATGCCCAAGAAACCAATGTTTAATTCCTCCCAACTTTGCAACTGTCTGCTCTCAGTGATAGAACTAGCGTCCAATCAGAAGACCTCTAGAGCCGTCATTCAGATCAGAGAGCCAGGGCCGGCAGTGTGCAGTAAGGACAGAGAAGGAGCACTGGCGCATCAAGTTCTGCCTCAGTGGCACTTGCAACCACGGCAGCGGGAAAATTAAACATTGATTCCTCGGTCATGTAACTTGCATGACCGAGACAAAAGGTGACATTTACAATGCACTCTCCTATGGAGCGCTGTCATCAGTGACCCCCCCCCCCCCCCAAGTTAAATTTTTGTGGTCGCTTCTGTTTAGTTATGTATAGACATCAATTATTAATAATTATGCCTAAGTCCCTCTTTGATTTTAATCATGGTTTATGAGTGCCTTATGTTGTTTTTATGGTGGTTGTATTAGCCAACATATAATAAGGATTAACTTTAGTATACAATACATTTTAGTGAGTTCTTAGGGGCATTTTAGATTATCAATGTACATAGGGGCCTGGACTAAGCTTAGAATAAATTTAGGGGTCTGGTCTGGGGTCCGAATTAATTTAGGGGTCTGTCCTGGGTCTGAATTAATTTAAGGGTCTGGTGCCTGAATATTTAATTTAATTGGGGGGGGGGGGCATCTGGTTTAGGGTCTGAATATATATTTTTGGGCCTGGTCTAATGTTAAAATAATGAAGCTTGATCAAACACAGGAAATGAGGAAATTCACAAGCAAAGACACAGAGGCAACCCAGATTTAAGTAGTCTACCCTTACACCTAATAGGAAAACAGACAGCGACATGGGGTAGGCTTAGCACTAAAACCAGAATCACCCAGAAGCTAGACTAGTAGTCATGGTAATTTTAAAGGGACGGACGTTTCCTAACATCTCATCTGTTATATGCATATATGATATTGGAGACATACAGAGAAAAAGTAGGATCTCATAGAAGTCTTTGGGTATAATGTAAAGACTTTGTACAATTCAGATGTTGTATGGAGACATAATATGCCCATTTTAATAAGGCCTTAAATAAAAAGCTATTTTTTATTTACTTTGTTATTTACTTACAATTTAACAGCCAAGTTCCCCCTGAAGATGCCACTTTAGGTGGTGAAGAATGTAGGGAGGCAGATTATGGATTTATATTTTTAATAGCACAATTCCTTGTACACTAACCAGTAGCCAATCAGAAGTTATTTAGTAGGGTACGGAGGGTGCAAGCGTTGAACTCAGCTTGCGGTATGAATGGGAGGAATGCCTCCGTTCATTAGTTAGCAATTTATTAACCCTTGAGTATATCCAAGCTCTGCATTTATAGGGTAATATTTGGAATATTTGTTCCTCTGCTACTCGAACTACAAATATTAAAAGTGGCAGTCCAAAAGACACTTTTTAACTCACATTTGTATGTCCTATAAGTGGTTAATACAATAACTAAATACTTTTCATTATTTAGTGGGAGTTAATGCATGGCTTGTGTTTACACAATCCGGTTGTTTAACCCCTTAATGACAAGGCCTTTTTGCGCGTTTAGGACAAAGGATTATTTTTATTTTTTTCATGGTCGCATTCCAAGAGTCATAACTTTTTTTTGTTCCGTAGACATAGCCGTATAAGGGTTTGTTTTTTTGCAGGACAAGTTGTATTTTTCAATTGCACCATTTTTGGATGCATATAATACATCGATTAACTTTTATTAACTTTATTTTAGGAGAGAATTGAAAATAAGAAGGTATTCAAGCATTGATTTTCACGTTATAAATTTACGCCGTTCACTATGCAGCGTAAATAACATGTTACCTTTATTCTATGTGTTGGCATGATTACGGGGATACCATTTATATAAAGGTTTTATAGGTTTTCCTACACTTGCACAATAAAAACCCTTTTAATATACCGTACTTGTTTTTGCATCGTTGCATTTTAAGAGCCGTAACTTTTTTATTTTTCCATCGATGTGGCCGTATGTGGGCTTTTTTTATTGTGGGGAAGGGTGTAGTTTTCATTGGTACTATTTTGGGGTGCATGTGACTTATTAATTAACTTTTATTTTATTTTTTATGGGGGGAGTGGGAGAAAAAAAAGAATTTTTCAGTTGTTTTTGGACGCCGTTTATCCGGCAGTTTAGTTAATATGTTAACTTTATTGTTTGAGTAGTCACAATTGCGGTAATACCATATATGTGTGTGTGTTATGTATTTTGACTAAATAAAACCACTTTTTTGGGGAAAAAAAGTGTTGTTTTTTTTATTTTTACTGTAATCTTTTTCTTTTTTTGTCATTACCCTTATTTAACTATTTAACTTTTTTTTTTTGTCCCACTAGGGTACTTCACTTTGTGATCTTCTGATCACAGATATAATGTTTTGGTGTACTCAGTATATCAAAGCATTATAGCCTGTCAGTGTAAAACGGACAGGCAATATATTAGGCCATGCCTCTGGAAACCCAACGGTGCCCTGCAATTTCTTTGTGGGGGTGCCGATGGGATGAGAGAGGGAGCTCCCTCCCTCTGTCAAGCACATTAGATGCCGCTGTCGCTATTGACAGCGGCATCTAATGGGTTAAACTGATAGCTTTAGAGAGCGCTTTGATTCCGGCAGTTGGGGCAGGAGCTTGGCTGTGTATAACAGCCGTGCTCCTGCTGCTAATCATGTGGGTACAGTGACAGTACTGTCCCTATCCGTCCTTATGCGGGAACTAACTCCTGCATAGGACCGATATAGCCGTCCTTCGTCGTAAAGGGGTTAAATGAATTACGATATAGTGTACTGCCCCTGAGACCTATCCTAACCAAATGAATGTTACAGATGTTGTATGGAGACATAATACGCCCATTTTAATGAGGCCTTTAATAAAAAGCTAATTTTTTTATTTACTTCATTATTTACGTAACAATTAATTTATTAGTTTGCTTATTAATTTATGTATAAATAGAAAATGCGCACACAGTCATTATTTCATTGTTCACATTTATTTTATTTAATAGCTTTTAATTAAAAATAAAATCTATTTAAAAAGTTTTACGTTTTCTTATCAGGATATTATAGCATGGAATTATGTATACATAAACCTTTTTTTTTTATTATAATAAAGCCAAGAAAATCTTGTATCCACGGCACTGAAACTGCTATTGAAGAAATATGACAGTAATACTCTAACTACTGGTAATATTCATAAACCCTGTCGTCCTGCAATAGGTGTCAGACACAATAGTTGTACTCATTTTGCATTTTTTTTTTCTTGCTTGTTTTATATGGATGACAGCCCATTCTATACTGGGCATACACATCTAAACCATAAATCTTTTTTAGTTCACTTTTTATATGGTTCACATTTTTTTTTTTAGTATGAAAACTAGACACTTTACAGCCTCTCCTGGGAGATACCAGCTAGCTCTGAGAAAATGAAATTGAAAGATATAAAAAAAAGTGTTTTTTTTTTTGTTTTGTTTAAAATGCATGAATAACTGAAAAGGATACTATTTTTATTAAAACCTAATATATTTTCCAAAGGGAGAAAGGACACAATGTAGCAACATTGAACAAACAAAGTGAAAGCAACTATAGCAAAATGTAGCAATATATGTTGTCTAAAAACCCTAAAAGTGGATTTATAAACAGTGGAATACATTGCTGTTGAAGTAATCATCATAAGAGAATAAAACTCAGAGAGAATTCATGGTTGAATTTATAGCAGGCAGCGCAATGGAGAGAATTCTTCATCTAGGTAAAACATTTTGCTATAGCAACAAGGTAATCATTTAGCAGTGCAGATAGAACAATGTCCCTTGATGCAGAACTCTCACAGGACAGTCCACATATAATATGCTCTATTAGAGACAAAAATAAAAATTATGCAGAAAGTAAGAATTAATTTACGTCATACCAATAAACCCCCCCCCCCCACACAAAAAAAACCCCAGCATATTGAGAATGTATTGGAGGTAAGTTCAAATCTATAGGATCAGGTTACACGTAGCATAAATACTGCGGTTTTCACGCAATGGAATTCATTGCGGAAAATTCACAGCAAATACAGTAGCAGCAAAGTGGATGTGATAAAGCAAATCTCATCCACACGCTTCGTAAAGACTGAGCGGAAAAAAACGCTCAGAAATTGACCTGCATTGACGGTCAGAATTTTATTCCGCAGCATGTCAATTGTATTTGCGTAAACGCTGCTTATTTGTTGCGGGTTTTCCTAGTTGAATTCAATTGGGAGGTAAGACCCGAAACAAATAGCAGATGTTGAGTTTTTTTGCTGCGGGTTCGCTGCAGGGAGGAACACAGACTTCTGGATAAGTATGAGGGTTTTTTTTTTCCTGAGTTGCATTTTTGCGGCGGAATCGCTGTGATTCCGCCGCAAAAAATGCAACTCAGGAAAAAAAAACCCTCATACTTATCCAGAAGTCTGTGTTCCTCCCTCCAGCGTGGCTTCCTGGGATGATGTTTCATCACATGTGATTGCTGCAGCCAATCACAGGCTGTAGCGGTGGTCACATGGGATGAAACATCATCCCAGGAGGCCGACCTGGATGACGTCAGAGGGCCGGCATCCTGGGATGAAATGTCATCCCAGGAGGCCGGCCTGCTAGCAAGTGATGCAACGGACATTCCGTTTGGAGCGGTTTTTGGCCCGGAATTCCCTGCAGCGCACAGGGTGGATATGCTGAGTGCGATTACGCAGCGTATCCGCCCTGTGTAAAAACAGCCATAGTGTGGAAATTTATGGACAATATGGTATTGGGGCAGTTCCTACCATTGATGCATGGCAGCATTAAGGTCTTTAATGGCATCTTTTTGAAGTTTATATGTTCGTCTTGTAGAGACAAAGCTCAGCTTTCCTTCACTTGGGGCAAAGATTCAGTTCTCTGCCCTAACCATGTATCTAAATACCTTGGCCAAAAAAAAAAAAAATAATTCATTTTCCACTTGATATGCTCCAGTCTCCCTGTATTTTCATGAGTTTTCTTCTTGCACTTACAACTCTGAAAATATGCTCAGGTTAATTAGTTTACCACTAGTGAAAGATTGTGATTGTGAGCCCAACAACAATAATCACTGTTAGTACTTTCTCTGTTCTTGTTTGGCACATATGGGGAGAGAAACTGCCAACATTTTGCCATATCATTGGGGCAGAGAGAGCAGAAGAAAGAGCATTTCCAGCACGACAGAGGGAGGGAAGGGAGGCTGTCAGAGAAGGTAAGGGTGCAGCACGCATCATGCTGCACTAAATAGCCTGCAGGATTGCTGAGCAAGGGAGCCTACAGGCTGCCACTGGATTGTCCAAGTTAGCAGTAATGGGGTAGGAGGAGAGTGGTGCCTGATTGGGGTCTAATACTGAAGGGAGCCATGCTGGTGTACTGTACAGTATAATAATGAGTGGGAAAACCATAGAAACCAACTAGAAATGAGCAGAGAAAACCTTATGAGGACCAGGAATGAGTCGGCAGCCATGCTAGGGACCAAGAGGGGAACCATGCTGGTGAACACGATTTATGGGGAGCCATGCTGGGGAATATCAATGAGAGGAATGCCATGCTGGAGACTTAGCCATGCTGGGGATTAAGAATGAGAGGGGGAGCCATGCTGGGACTAAAAATGAGAGTTTAAGCCATGCTGATGACTAACATAAAGGGGGCTGTTAATTTGTGTGCTGTACATATTTGCTGACTACAGCTTTTTGTGTGCTTTTTTCTTTGAGAGAACCACCCCCCATAATAGACCACTTTTCTCTGCAATTTTGGGTGGTCAGCTCAAAGAGGTTTCACTATATTAAAAAATGAAAGCAAAATGATGTCAGAATCAGAATCCTCAATCCCTGAATTAAGGTATTGGCTGTCAGATGGACAATTAGTAATTTGATTTACGTCTGTTGTCCCCCTTTTACCTGCCAATTACTAGAGTTCTTATTCATAGTACATACTCCCAATTTCTCTCCATCTACAACTCCTCCCTAGCCCTCCAATTAGTTGTGCAAAGAGATTTAAGGGCAGAATTTTTTTTGTCATAAATTGTTACCCCACCCCCAAAGGCATATTAGGTGGCTGTATACTCCGCCTACCTCACATACCAGCCCTGTCTAGAGTTCTGCTTCTATACCAACATCATCTTAAATCGGTTTTCACATAATCGATCTTTGTCACCTATCCACAGGATAGGTGATAAATATCTGATCTGTGGGGGTCCGACCGCTGGGACCACCACCGATTCCAAAAATGGGATTACATGGCCGTCCATGTGCGCCCCATGTGAATGGCGGAGTACTCCACATGCTCGGCCACCGCTCCGTTCACTTTTTATGGAGCTGCAGAGATAGTGCTCGGTAGCTCCGTATAAAATAAATTAAACTGGCCTAATAAAGAGTTTGTAGACATCCTAAAATACAATTTATAATCCTATACCTCAGGGGTCTCAAACTCAACGGGTTGAATGGGCCACACATTGAATAAATGTGAAGTTGATGGGCCGCATTACTTTAAAATTTGATACAATACAAAATTATTTGTTAATAAATTAGTTATTTGAACTACTAGAATAATACTACACTACTATAACAATACTACATTACTATAATAATACTACATTGCTATAACAATACTACACTACTATAACAATACTACATTACTTTAACAATACTACATTACAATAATAATACCACATTACTATAATAATACTACTTTACTATAACAATACTACATTACTATAATAATACTACACTACTCTAACCATACTACATTACTATAATAATACTACTTTACTATAACAATACTACATTACTATAATAATACTACTTTACTATAACAATACTACATTACTATAACAATACTACATTACTATAATAATACTACATTACTATAACAATACTACATTACTATAATAATACCATTTGGTTTAAAACGTCATTAAATTTGCGAGTTTACTCCATGTGCTTATTAAAACAATCGAGTGTTCCAGTACAAGTGCCGCTAAATGCAGTCTGACGGCTCAGTTGGCAGTGTTTGGCAGATACAAGAATGCAAAGATTGGGCAGCGCCTTTTAAGATAGTGCCACTTTAAAGGATCTGCCAGACACAGCTTCTGTGTCGACGCCCGTGGTTAATCAGTCTGCATCTGTGCCTAGGTCTGATAGAGTGACTCCATTTGCCACCACTCAGGCTGGGAGGCTGAGGAGTGGGAGAACCTATCACAGCCTGGCCATACAGTTCTAGCTCCCGCCCTCGGTCTATTTATACCTTCAGTTGTTGCTTGTCCTTTGCCTGTTATTTTCCTGTTTTTCCTGGCTCTGCTGCTCCTGCTATTATTATTGACCTTGCTTCATTTTGACCCTGGCTTTACTGACTACGCTCCTGCTCTGCATTTGGTACCTCGTACACTCCTGGTTTGACTCGGCTCGTTCACTACTCCTCTTGCTCTCTGTGTTGCCGTGGGCAACTGCCCCATTTCCCTTCGCTTTTGAGTACCCTTGTCTGTTTGTCTGTCGTGCACATATAGAGCGTAGGGACCGTCGCCCAGTTGTACGCCGTCGCCTAGAACGGGCCGTGCAAGTATGCAGGGGCTGAGTGGCGGTTAGATTAGGGCTCACCTGTCTGTCTCCCTACCCCGTCCTTACATAATCACAGGCCCATATATCTCTTCTACTATTGTCCCTGACACAACTATGGACCCCCTTGAGACCCTGGCTCAGCAAATGCAGGGTCTCTCCCTACAGGTCCAAGCCCTGGCTCAGAGGGGCAACCGGCGTGATGCCACCCTGGTAGTGACCCCCAGCTCACCTCTTGAATCCCACCTCAAGTTGCCTGACCGGTTCTCAGGGGACCGGAAGACTTTTTTCTCCTTTCGGGAGAGTTGTAGGCTCTATTTCTGTCTAAGGCCCCACTCCTCAGGTTCTGAGAGCCAGCGAGTTGGTATAATTATGTCCCGGCTCCAGGACGGTCCCCAGGAATGGGCCTTCTCCTTGGCTCCTGACGCCCCTGAACTTTCCTCCGTTGATCTTTTTTTTTCTGCTCTCGGGCTCATATACGACGAGACTGACAAGACTGCCTTTGCCGAGAGTCAGCTGGTGACCTTACGACAGGGTAAGAGACCCATTGAGGAGTACTGTTCTGACTTTAGGAAGTGGTGTGTAGCTTCTCGGTGGAATGACCCTGCCTTGAAGTGCCAGTTTAGATTGGGTCTGTCGAACACCCTGAAAGACCTGTTAGTTAGCTATCCCTCTTCTGACTCTCTAGATCAAGTTATGGCTTTAGCGGTACGTCTTGACCGACGTCTCAGGGAACGACGACTTGAACGTTTTTGTGCTTTCTCCTCTGGCTCCCCCATGATGGCTCCCGAGGTTCCGTTGCTTCGTTCTTCCACGGAAAACTCGGATGAACCAATGCAACTCGGGGCCTCCGTGTCTCCCCAACAACGTAGAGAGCTCCGCAGGAAGAATGGTCTCTGCTTCTACTGTGGGGATGACAAGCATCAAGTGAACAACTGTCCTAGGCATAAGAATAAACACCCGGAAGAACTTCCGCGCCTAAGTGATCATCGGGGAGGTCACTTGGGCGCACAGGTATTTCCCGTAAATATGAAACCTCATAAGATCTTGCTTCCCTTTCAGGTTTCTTTTGAGGGTAGGTCTGCTACCGGAAGTGCCTTCGTGGATTCAGGGTCTTCTGCTAATGTTATGTCTGTGGAATTTGCTATGTCTCTAGCTATGCCATTGATTGATTTGCCTAAACCTGTCCCGGTAGTGGGTATCGACTCCACTCCACTTGCTAATGGTTATTTTACGCAGCATACCCCTGTATTTGAACTCATGGTTGGCTCCATTCATTTGGAGCAGTGCTCTGTACTGGTGATGCAGGGATTATCGTCCGATTTGGTTTTAGGCCTTCCCTGGTTGCAGATGCATAATCCCATGTTTAACTGGAATACTGGGGATCTTACCAAATGGGGCAATGAATGCATGGCGTCATGTTTTTTTGTTAATTTTATTTCTCTCCCTGAGGAGGTGAACACTCTACCTGAGTTTATTCAGGACTTCGCTGAGGTTTTTTCTAAAAAGGCCTCCGAAGAGTTACCTCCTCATAGAGAATACGATTGCGCAATTGATTTGGTACCAGGAGCTAAGCTCCCTAAGGGTAGGATATTTAATCTCTCTTGTCCCGAACGTGAAGCCATGAGAGAATATATCCAGGAAAGCCTGGCCAAGGGTTACATTCGCCCCTCTACTTCTCCGGTAGGTGCTGGCTTCTTCTTCTACGTACGGAAGAAGGATGGTGGTCTTAGGTCTTGCATAGATTACCGAAACTTGAATAAGGTCACTGTAAGGACCCAGTATCCACTTCCTTTGATTCCTGATCTCTTCAATCAGGTTCAGGGGGCCCAATGGTTCTCTAAGTTTGATAGTCGGGGGGCTTATAACCTTATCAGCATAAGAGAGGGGGATGAGTGGAAGACTGCGTTTAACACGATCGAAGGTCATTTCGAATACCTCGTCATGCCCTTTGGGTTGTGTAATGCTCCCGCGGTCTACCTAGGGGTATTTCTTGTAGTGTACCTTGATGACATACTTGTGTTTTCCAAGGACTGTTCCTCCCACATTGAGCATGTCAGGAAGCTGCTCCAGGCCCTTCGGGAAATTAAACTCTTTGTTAAAACCGAAAAATGTGTGTTTGGGGTGCAGGAGATACCATTTTTGGGTCAAATCCTCACTCCTAATGAATTCCGCATGAACCCTGCCAAGGTTCAGGCTGTGGCTGAATGGGTCCAACCTGCCGCCCTGAAGTCGTTACAGTGCTTCCTGGGGTTTGCTAATAATTAACAGGAAAATCACAGGCAAAGGACAAGTCCTCTCCTCAGGTCCGTATCCTCTCCATTGGACCGTCCTGCTATCCACGATCTTGGCCACCTCAAATTCTACCACTTCAGGGGTGAGAACAGGGACCGGATAATTAGTCTGCATCTGTGCCTAGGTCTGATAGAGTGACTCAGGTTCTCAGGCTGGGAGCCTAAGGAGTGGGAGAACCTATCACAGCATGGCCAGACGGTTCTAGCTCTCGCCCTCGGTCTATTTATACCTTCAGTTGTTGCTTGTCCTTTGCCTGTGATTTTCCTGTTTTTCCTGGCTCTGCTGCTTCTGCTATTATTATTGACATTGCTTCATTTTGACCCTGGCTTTACTGATTACGCTCCTGCTCTGCATTTGGTACCTCGTACACTCCTGGTTTGACTTGGCTCGTTCACTACTCCTGTTTCTCGCTGTGTTGCCGTGGGCAACTGCCCCATTTCCCTTCGCTTCTGTGTACCCTTGTCTGTTTGTCTGTCGTGCACATATTGAGCGTGGGGACCGTCGCCCAGTTGTTCGCCGTCGCCTAGGACGGGCCGTGCAAGTAGGCATGGACTGAGTGGCGGGTAGATTAGGGCTCACATGTCTGGCTCCCTACCCCGTCATTACACCGACAGTTCCCTCTGTAGATAAATGCCACAGTGCCCATGTAAATACTTCCACTGTGTCCTCCGTAGATACTGACACCCACCCGTAGATAGACTAGGATTGAATTTATTTACCCTGTGCAGATCTCTATAGGTGCGGTTATTGGGCCCCACCTATATCTCTGATATTCTATGTCCAGTTTACAAACATATACAAAAACAAATAAAAATATATAGCTACTAAGATACAAACTGGAGATGAATATATGTGAAATGTTAATTTTTTTTTAGCATTATTACCTACCACACTAGATTAATTATTTTGTGTCAATGAAAAGCGTGAAAGCACTAGACACATATTCTTGATATATTGTATCATTTATCTTATATAAGCTGACATATCTACGATACAAACATTGGCAGTGAAGCGTTATATATCCCCTAAACGACTGAAAATAATCTTAACTATTTATGTTGGGGAAAACTAACGGAAACTGAGAATTACTGACAGTGATTTAGATAATGCCACAGTGCTCTATGTAGATACTTCCACAGTGCCCTCTGTAGATAATGCCACACCCCCCTAGATAATGCCATAGTGCCCTCTGCACATAATAACACATTAGATAGTGCCCCCCCCAGTAGATAGCTCCATTGGGGCTCCCTCTAGGAGTGGAATCTCCAGCCAGAGCATTGCCGACGCTTTGGCCAGGAATTTCTCTGCTGGAGGAGTCCTTGATGTCACTGTCTATAGACAGGAACGTCAGGGGATCATACTGGACCGAAATGTGATGTCCACGGCAACACCAGAGCAGGAGTTCCAGAGCAGAGCACCAGTATAGGCTCTGCTCCAGAACTCTGGGGAAGCCCCTGACATCACTGTCCATATATTGACAGTGATGTCAGGGGCAACCCCAGAGCTGGAGTCCCAGGCAGAGTACTACTAGCCTGGGACTCCAGCTCTGCTCCTGACATCACTGTCCATATATGAACAGTGATGTTAGGGGATTCCCCAGAGCCGGAGTCCCAGAGCAGAGCTGCTGCTAGCGCTCTGCCTGGGACTCCTGCTATGCTTCTGACATCGCTGTCCATATATGGACAGTGATGTCAGGGGCTTCCCCAGAGCCTGTGTCCGGGAGCAGAGCCACTTCTAGCACTTGGAAGCTCCTCCTTCGGCCTGCTCTCCTCTCCTGAGAGAGCTACAGTGCCCCACGAGCCGCAGATGACAGCCTCAGGGGCCGCATGCGGCCCTTGGGCTGCGTGTTTGAGACCCCTGCTATTGGTCTAGGATCAAAATTGTATCACGAATACAACCTATAGAAGATTTAAATCACAGTGACTTGAGTGCTGCCTAGCATTTGGCTACTGTGATGATAATAAATGACCCACCAACAAAGCTGTATGAATACCAAAAAGCATATTTCACGAAACACCAGTAAATTTGCATAAGAAATACATCCTTTGCTTGGTCCTTAGGGCACGTTCAGACATAGCGGCATTTCGCTGTGGACAGGTTGCAGTGGAAATCCGCAGCTGACTTTGTTTTCTATTGCATTTAGGCAACTTAGTGCAGACGTTGCAGAAAATAACAGTGCGGAAACTAGCTTGCGGTGCAGAATTTACATTCCGCAGCATGCACAGTCTGTTGCGGACAAGCTACGGAATTTCACTGTGAATTTCAGCCTTGCAATGCAAGGGCTGAAATCTGCGGTATGTCCGCTGCACAATCTGCCACGTCTAATTGCCATGAATTTGCGTAAAAATCCACAGCGGTAAACGTCTCAACATGCCCTTATTGTAGATTTTGTTATAGATTAGAGATATTCTAAAATAACAAATGACTAAAGGGGGTTTTACACTGGGCGATTATCGGGCAGACGAGCGTTCATATAACGCTCATTGCCAATAATTGCTCTGTGTCAACAGGGCAGAGATCAGCAGTTGATCATCTGCTTGTCGTATCATCTTAAAAATTTTAAATATTATCATTGTCGGCAGCACATCTCTGTGTAAACAGGGAGACGTGCTGCCAACATGATAATAACGTATGGGGATGAGCAATCAGTGTAACGTCCGCTCGTCCCCATACCAGCTCTTTTGTGACAGGAGTAAACGAGCACTGATCATCGATGTCTCGTTGATCGGCGCTCGCTGCACCGGCCGATTATTGGCCGGTGTAAAAAGGCCTTTAGATGGAAACTGCTATGTTGAACATGCTGTTTTATTTGAAGGCAGCATGTTATAGAACAGGATGACCTGAGCAGTTTGATATATAGTTGTATGCAAAAAGATTTAGGTTATCCTGTAATTTATTGATTTCAATTTCAGCTCACTGTAATCTAAAGAGTCCAGAGGGCGGTCTCACTCATTGATTAACAGCCTTCCCTATATAAGTGTGAATACAGAAACAGCTGTCAATTACTGAGTACCGTCCACTGGACTCTTAACGCCACAGTAAACTTGAATTATATTAATACATTACTGGTTATCCCTAATCTTTTTGAACAAAACTATATATCAATCTGCTCAGCTACTCCAGCTCTATAATATTATTTCCACAGATTGAACTGCGCATGCAACGTGACAGGTTCCCTTTAAAACAGAGCAAAACTGAATTATTTGTTCCTGCATGTACCGTCTTTCTGCTTTGTTGTTAAAGTTGTCTTGTTATTATTAACCATTAGGCAATATGATTCTTATATATAAGCTCCCATTTCGTAGCATAAAAGCTAGTGCCTGCATCCTCTGTGAAGGAATAAATCAGGTGCAACCTGTATGATGTTATTGTGAAAACTCAATTGTTTGCAGCATTCGTTGGTGGGCGGTGTTATTATTGCTAAGGTCTGGCTTTTGTACATTTAGGGACATCTGCTTTCTTTCCTTATGAACGTTGCAATTGCATGTGAAGGGTCCTCTTCAGATTTAGTGAATATGGAGTTGCTTATTTACAATAAGTGAGATGGAGAGAAGAACTATTACGCAAGTTTGGTCCACTGGTAATTACACAGAACAAAAAGCAGCATACAATATATATATATTTTTTTTTTACTCTGGACCATGAGTTTAGAGAATACAGACCTGGGTAAGTCAGAACATGAATAGTAGGAACATAATAACAAAATCTAATGTATGCTTATTTGCTTTTGGCTTTGATAACAAACTATTATCATCCCAGGGGGTAATAATAATGAGCCATGATTTCATGACTACTGCCCAGGCTCTTTTGAAGTGTACATTTTGACCAGCTTTACATGGAAATGCTATTTGTGTGGAGAGCTTTGCTCTGCAGCTCTGCTGGCCCCAATGCTCGGCAAACACATAATAGGACTAAAGTCAGTACAACTGGTTATAGTCAGGTAAACAGCACTCGACTCGATGCTCAGCTTTTCAAGGCAGAAAGACACCTAATAAGTGTTTGATGTCTTGTACTTCGTTGCCTTAGTTTTACTTTTAAATAAAGACCTGTATACAATATGATGCAATAGAAATACAGCTAGACTAATACATACCTCCCAACTTTCAAGTATCGCAAAGAGGGACAACCGATTTTTTGCTTTTAAGCAACGCCTCTAATCCCACCCAATTCCCGCTCATACACACCCAGTTCAGCCCACACAGTATCATGCTCCCATAGTGCCTCCCACACAGTATAATGCCCTCTAGCTGCCACGATACAGTATAATGCCCCCATAGCTGCCACCATACAGTAAAATGCCCACATAGATGCACCCATACAGTAAAATGCCCACACAAATGCCCCCATACAGTATAATGCCCCCATAGCTGCCCCATACATTATAATGCCCTATAGCTGCCCCATACAGGATAATGCCCTAGCTGACCCATACAGTATAATGCCCCATAGCTGCCCTCTTACTGTATAATGCCCCGTAGCAGTTCTTATACAGTATATTGCCTCCACAGCTGCCCCATGCAGTATAATACCCCTATTGATTCCCCCATACAGTATAATGCCCCCATAGCTGCCCCCATACAGTATAATGCCCCCTTAGCTGCAACCATACACTATAATGCCCCCTTAGCTGTCCCATACAGTATAATGCCCCTATAGCTTCCCCCCATACAGTATACTGCTGCCTTAGCTGCCCCTTGGGCCAGTGCCCACATATAAAGTGCCAGTGCCCACATAGACAGACAGTGCCCATGTAGAGAGTGCCACACTCAGTACACATGTAGCCACAGTGTCCACTATAGGTGGTGCCACAGTGTCCCCGTAGATAGTGCTACCACCCCTGTAGTCATTGGGACTCCCTCTAGGGGAAGAATCCCCAGCCAGAGCATCGGCCATGCTGTGGCCGGGGATTCTGGTCCGGGAGGAGCCCCTGACGTCACTGTCCATATATGGACAGTGACGTCAGGAGTTTCATCTAGGAGACGAATCTCTGGCCAGAGAACCAGCAATGCTGCGGCCAGGGATTCCGCTCCAGGAGGAGCAACTGATGTCACTGTCCATATGTGAACAGTGACATCAGGGGTTTCCTCTAGGTGGGGAATCCCCGGCCAGAGTGCCGGCAAAACGCTCTGGCCGGGGATTCCGCTGCCGGAGGAGTCACTGATGTAACTGTCCATATATGGTTAATTAGGATAATAGAAGACAAAGTTGAAAAAACTGATGCAAACTGATATCAATCTCTCATTTTTTTTCAAATTTTTCATATTCTGGTCTTTGGAACATATTATTTATTGCTATTTTCAAATAATAACCATACAGGGAAAACAGGGGAGTGAAACAGATAGCATCTGGTTCAATGGATACAGAGTATATAGTCACAATATGACAAACAAGCAAATCAAAGAATTTACTGTCAAAAACTATATTTGATGATGATAATGATAAAAAAAGGAAGGGGTAGGAAGAGTAAGGCTCTATTCACACGACAGGGTCCGAGTGTCAGCCAATAAAAACGTCTGTTTAGGTCCATTTTTCTCGGCCGTTTTTGCATCAGTTCTGTTTCCGTTCCGGGCCGTGTTTCCGTTTTTAACAGACGATTTGGACCCCTTTTAAATCCGTTTTTTCCCATGTCCATTTTAAAAACGGATGAATTTAATTTGTCAATTTGTTTTTCCAACAAACTTCTCTCTGTAGATAATGCCACACAGCACCTGTAGATAATGCCACACAATGCCCACTGCAGATAATGCCACTCAGCACCTGTAGATACTGCCACAGCCCCCTGTAGATAATGTCACAGACTGCCCTCTGTAGCTAATGCCACACAGCATCGTATAGATATTGCCACAGCCCCCTGTAGATAATGCCATACACTGTCCTCTGTAGATAATGCCATACACTTTCTTCTGTAGATAATGCCACACACTGTTCTCTGTAGATAATGCCACACAGCCCCCTGTAGATACTGTCTCAGCCCCGATGTGATAATGCCACACACATAGCACCCCGTTAATGCCCACCCCCCGTAGATGGCTCCCCCCTTCCTGTAGATAGCGCCACTGTAGGGGACCGCTTCAGGAAAAGTCCCTGACTTCACTGTCCATATATGGACAGTGAAGTCAGGGACTTCTCCGGGAGCGGAATCACCGGCCACAGCGGCCGACGCTGTGGCCATGGATTCCGCTTCACGTCCCTGACGTCACTGTACATATATGGAACGTAAAGTCAGGAACTTCCCCTGGAGCGGGATCATTGGCCACAGCGTCAGCCGCTGTGGCCAGGGATTCCGCATTAGGAGATGTCCCTGACGTCACTGTCCATATATGTATAGAAAAACACCCTAGCATTCAGTGGTAAAGATGAACCCTACAGATAAACGTAAATTTTTTCAAATGCTTTTATTTCCAAGATATAAGTGATTTTTTTTGAAAGGTGATTCTTTTAGGACATCTTGGCCTATCCCAAGCCTTTGTCACAATTGCTTAAGTGATATAAAGAAAAAGATAACCTAAATATTACATACATATAGTGAATGGTCACTCATGTTAGCATAGATATGATACAGTGGTATTCCACAAAAGCTGACGACACTATAGCAGAATGATATCCATAACAAAAAAGCATAATCGATTACATTTAAATTACACATGGAGAGCGCGGATCTATCTGCTCTCAGTATTAGCAAGCGGGTGTCGTCACAATTTATGGGTATTAAATGGAGGCCAGAAGACAATTGGCACTGTTATACAAAACAACAAGATAATGATTAATCTCAACATAGTATTTAAAATTAAGGTACTCCATGTTTATATATAAGTATATTCGATGAATAGATAAGATTTAATAATTAAAGAATGCATCAAGCAACAAGATCAAAATTACAACATTGAGTTATAATCATGCAAGGAATGAATAGGCAGAAATATAATTTATAATATGGTACATGCTTAGAAGGAGGAGGGGTATTGGTAAAATGCCTCTCAAGACCATACCATAAAGTACCGGTAGTGGTGTAGACAGACGAAAAGAATAAGAATAGTAAAGAAACAATCACCTTATCTGATCAATAACCTGAATGGAAGAGAGGTCTGATGTGTCGATGTGGCGTTGCCAGACGCTCTGAGGTAAGTATGGTGCCAATTGTAATTACCTGCCTTATATCCTGGGTTGATTGTCAGCCCCAATTGGCTGCAGGTCTGCGTTCAATGAGAGTGCTGAAGTATGCGCATGTGTGTGCGTCACAGCATAATATACGGAATTACGTCATGCGTGTCTTTGGAATACAAGCGATATGGTTGCTAGGTTAGTGTGGAACGTGTAGTCATATAGACGTGCTGTAATGAAGAGGTAGGTTACACAGGTATTGTGAACGGTGGTAATATTTGTTGCAATAGTAAGATGGGGACATTGTGTATGATGTTAAGTGCATGTGTGTCGGCAGCGTATAGGTATATACGTTTAAGATTCCGTGTCTAGTAATAATGTAATGGGGATAAGGAAAAGAAGAAAAATATGTCAATAGTGAAGGAGAAAAATATGTAAGTAAAGGGAGGAGGAAAAGTAAGAAAGAACAGAGAAAAAGGAAAATGGGAGGGGGAAGGTAATGGGGACTAAAAGAAACGGAATTGGTGATTTAGAAGGAACCGGTTTTATGGTACCTGTATCTGGTCGCACAATGGATCGTATATTTCCAACGTGCCTAAAGAAAACAAATACATATCATAATTAGTAAAGCCTGGCAATAAAGAAATTTAGATTTTTCTAACACAATAAGGCCCCATGCACACGAACGTAAAAACGCCCGTAACCACGGGCCGTAATTACGGGCCCATAGACTTCTATTAACCATGGGTACCTCCCCGTATGGTTACGGGAAGGTGCCGGGGCCGTTGAAAAATATAAAACATGTCCTATTTTAGGCCGTAATTACGGCACGGGCAGGCCCATAGAAGTATATGGGTCTCCCGTAAATACGGGTGACTACGCGTGTGCACCCGTAATTACGGGAGCGTTGCTAGGCGACGTCAGTGGATAGTCACTGTCCAGGGTGCTGAAAGAGTTAACTGATCGGCAGTAACTCTTTCAGCACCAGGGACAGTGACTACCGATAACAATATAAATCAACGTGTAAAAAAAATAGAAGTTCATACTTACCCTGAACTACCTGCTTCTTCCCCCAGTCCAGCCTCCCAGGATGACGTTTCAGCCCATGTGACCGCTGCAGCCAATCACAGGCTGCAGCGGTCTGATGAACTGCCGCGTCATCCAGGGAGGTCGGGCTGGATGTCGAAAGAGGGACGCGTCACCAAAACAACGGCCGTGTAAGTATGAATTTCTTTTACTTTTACCTCAGAAAGGGTTGCCCCTTCTCTGTATCCTGCAATGCTATCAGAGAAGGGCCTATTCAGGATATAGACTGGGAAGAACTAATGTCAAATAATGGTAAATGATAAATGGGAGATTTTCAAATCTACTTTGGGTAATTATAGTGCAAAATGTATTCCTACAGGTAACAAGTATAAACGACTAAAATTAAACCCCACATGGCTTACACCTTCTGTGAAAGGGGCAATACATGACAAAAAAAGGGCATTTAAAAAATACAAATCTGAGGGTACATCTGCAGCCTTTGTAAAATATAAAGAGCTTAATAAAATCTGTAAAAATGTAATAAAATCATCAAAAATACAAAATGAAAGGCAGGTGGCCAAGGATAGTAAAACAAATCCTAAAAAATTCTTCAAGCATATAAATGCAAAAAAGCCCAGGTCTGAACATGTAGGACCCTTAGATAGTGGTAATGGGGAGTTGGTCACAGGGGATCAAGAGAAGGCAGAGTTAATAAATGGGTTCTTCCGCTCTGTATATACAACAGAAGAAGGAGCAGCTGATGTAGCCGCTGCCGGTGCTGTTAATATATCAGTTGATATACTGAATTGGATGAATGTAGATATGGTCCAAGCTAAATTAAATAAAATAAATGTACACAAGGCCCCGGGACCAGATGGGTTACACCATAGAGTTCTTAAAGAGCTTAGTTCAGTTATTTCTGTCCCCCTCTTCATAATATTTAGAGAGTCTCTCATGAGTGGTATAGTGCCAAGGGACTGGCGCAGGGCAAATGTGGTGCCTATTTTCAAAAAGGGCTCTAGGTCTTCGCCAGGTAATTATAGACCAGTAAGCTTAACATCAATTGTGGGGAAAATGCTTGAGGGGCTATTGAGGGACTATATACAGAATTATGTGACAATAAATAGTATTATAAGTGACAGCCAGCATGGTTTTACAAAGGACAGAAGCTGTCAAACCAACCTGATTTGTTTTTATGAAGAGGTAAGCAGAAGCCTAGACAGAGGGGCCGCTGTGGATATAGTGTTTTTGGACTTTGCAAAGGCATTTGACACTGTCCCTCATAGACATCTAATGGGTAAATTAAGGACTATAGGTTTAGAAAGTATAGTTTGTAATTGGATTGAGAATTGGCTCAAGGACCGTATCCAGAGAGTTGTGGTCAATGATTCCTACTCTGAATGGTCCCCGGTTATAAGTGGTGTACTCCAGGGTTCAGTGCTGGGACCACTATTATTCAACTTATTTATTAATGATATAGAGGATGGGATTAATAGCACTATTTCTATTTTTGCAGATGACACCAAGCTATGCAATATAGTTCAGACTATGGAAGATGTTTGTGAATTGCAGGCAGATTTAAACAAACTAAGTGTTTGGGCGTCCACTTGGCAAATGAAGTTTAATGTAGATAAATGTAAAGTTATGCATCTGGGTATGAAAAACCTGCAAGCATCATATGTCCTAGGGGGAGCTACACAGGGGGAGTCAATTGTTGAGAAGGATCTGGGTGTACTTGTAAATCATAAACTAAATTTCAGCATGCAGTGTCAATCAGCTGCTTCAAAGGCCAGCAAAATATTGTCGTGTATCAAAAGAGGCATGGACTCACGGGACAGGGAAGTAATATTACCACTTTACAAAGCATTAGTGAGGCCTCATCTAGAATATGCAGTCCAGTTCTGGACTCCAGTTCATAGAAAGGATGCCCTGGAGTTGGAAAAAATACAAAGAAGAGCAACGAAGCTAATAAGGGGCATGGAGAATCTAAGTTATGAGGAAAGATTAAAAGAACTAAACCTATTTAGCCTTGAGAAAAGACGACTAAGGGGGGACATGATTAACTTATATAAATATATGAATGGCGCATACAAAAAATATGGTGAAATCCTGTTCCATGTAAAACCCCCTCAAAAAACAAGGGGGCACTCCCTCCGTCTGGAGATAAAAAGGTTCAACCTGCAGAGGCGACAAGCCTTCTTTACTGTGAGAACTGTGAATCTATGGAATAGCGTACCGCAGGAGCTGGTCGCAGCAGGGACAGTAGATGGCTTTAAAAAAGGCTTCGATAATTTCCTAGAACAAAAAAAATTAACTGCTATGTGTAGAAATTTTTTACTTCCCCTTTCCCATCCCACTTCCCCTTTCCCATCCCTTGGTTGAACTTGATGGACATGTGTCTTTTTTCAACCGTACAAACTATGTAACTATGTAACTATGTCGGCTCTAATGAGGCGGTCACGAATATTTGGTGGTCTCTTCAAACACATGGCAGGATGTGAAAATGCCTCTATTAGCGGATAAGCTGTGTGTAGTACCGGCCAATGTTTGCGGATCATTTGTTGTAATTTGGGAATTATAGGGTGGTATGTGTGAACGAATGGTAGACTTGTCTGTTAAGGTTTACTCAATATAATGGTATTGCTTGTGGATGATAATGTTTTCTGAAGTTCCTGTTTCAGGAGTATTTTCGAGGTATGCTCTCTGTGCAAATTTATTGGACATTTGTTTTAACATGATCGTTTTGGTGTTTTCGTTAGATACAATCCTAGAGATTCTTGTGAATTGTGATCTTGGTAATGAGTGTTTGGTGTTTTTGGGATGGTTACTCTGGTAATGTGATAGTCCATTTTTGTCGGTGGGTTTACAGTAAATATCTGTACTTAGATAACCTTCGTTATCCTTCATAATGATAGTGTCTAGAAAGCAAATACTACTACTATCAGAATTGAATGTAAATTTCAATTCTTCCCTCACTAGATGGATACATGACAGAAAGTTGTCCATGGATTGTTGTCCAAGGGGCTTTACTAATTATGATATATATTTGTTTCCTTTAGGCACGTTAGAAATATACGATCCATTGTGCGACCAGATACAGGTACCATAAAACCGGTTCATTCTAAATCAACCATTCCGTTTCTTTTAGTCTTCTTTACCTCCCCCTCCCCTTCCCATTTTCCTTTTTCTCTGTTCTTTCTTACTTTTCCTCCTCCCTTTACTTACATATATTCCTCCTTCACTATTCACATATTTTCCTTCTTTTCCTTATCCCCGTTACATTATTACTAGACATGGAGTCTTAAACGTATATACCTATACGCTACCGACACACATTCACTTAACATCATACACAATGTCCCCATCTTACTATTGCAACAAATATTACAACCGTTCACAATAACTATGTAAGCTACCTCTTCATTACAGCACGGCCAATATAACTATGCTTTCCACACTAACCTAGCAACCATACTGCTTGTATTCCAAGACACGCATGACGTAATTACATAATTACGCCGTGACGCACACGCATGCGCACACCTCGAAACTCTCATTGAACGCAGACCTGCAGCCAATTGCGGCTGACGATGCACTAAGGATATAAGGCAGGTCATTACAATTGGCCCCATACTCATCTCATAGCATCTGGCAGACCTCTCTTCCATTCAGGTTATTGATCAGATAAGGGGATTATTTCTTTACTAGTCTTATTATTTTCGTCTGTCTACACCACTACCGGTATTTTATAATATGGTCTTGAGGGGCATTTCACCAATACCCCTCCTCCTTCTAAACATGTACCATATTATAAATTATATTTCTGCCCATTCATTCTTTGCATGATTATAACTCAATGTTGTATTTTTATTTTTTTGTTGCTTAATACATTCTTTAATTATTAAATCTTATCTATTCACCGAATATACACATGGAGTACCTTAACTTTAAATACTATCTTGAGATTAATCAATATCTTGTTCTTTTGTACAACAGAGCCAATTTTTTTCTGGCCTCTATTTAATAGCCAGAAATTGTAACGACACCGCTTACTAATACTGAGAGCAGATAGATCTGTGCTCTCCATGTGTTATTTAAATGTCATCGATTATGCTTTTTTCTTATGCATATCATTCTGCTATATTGACGTCAGCTTTTGTGAAATACCACTGTATCATATCTATGCTAACATGAGTGACCATTCACTATATGTATTTAATATTTAGATGATTTTTTTCCTTATATCACTTAAGTGATTGTGACAAAGGCCTGGGATAGGCTGAAACATCCTAAAAGAACCGCCTGTTTAAAAAAAAAAAATGTATACCTTGGGAATAAAAGCATTTGAAATAATGTACGTTTACCTCTACGTTCATCTTTACCACTGCGTGCTAGTGTTGTTTTTCTATACAATTTGTGGGGTACCCAAACTGAACCCTTACAGCACTTGAACATTCCATCCAGGAGTGCAGCCTATTGTTTCTTTTCTACCGTCCATATATGGACACTGAAGTCAGGGACTTCTCCTGGAGCGGAATCACTGGCCGCTGTGGCCGGGGATTCCACTTCAGAATTAGGGGACCGCTCCAGGAGAAGTCCCTGATGTCACTGTCCATATATGGACAGTGAAGTCAGGGACTTCTCCTGGAGAGGAATCCCCGGCCACAGCTTTGACAATGCTGTGGCTGGGATTAGAGATTCTACTCCTTCAGGGTGCAAAAAAATCTCCTCCTCCTCACATGCACTTCGCACTGTGAGGAGAAGAGAGCGGATGAGCAGCAGAAAGCGAACGGCTCAAAATAGGGCGTGTTCCATTTTTGGATGGACCGTGTCGACTGTGTGAATAGCCCCATTTGGAGTCTATTGTTCCTACTGTGGCCGTGTGACGTTCTCTCAAATAACAGCCGTCACACGGCCGATAATACCTGTCGTGTGAATAGGGCCATAGGCTACATTCAGACGAACAATGATGTTCTATGGGTGTATTCAGACGGTAATTTTTTTAATTGCCCGGGAATATTGTCCATCAAGAAATAGGACATGCCCTATTTTGGCCGTATTCACATCCGTTTTTAACAGCCGTTGACACAGGTAACAAATTAAAAACGGATCTGTGACATGGGGTTTCAAGAGGCAAGGGAACTATTGGTTCCCTTTCTGGCTATCGGTGGCACAATGACGCTTAATGCCCTAAACACTCACCGATCGAGCGCCGTCTTCTTCAGGTGTGGTCTCTAGACTTCACGGGTTCTGCGAAGGTGATGCGATGACGGTATTGCACCGCCTTCACAGAACTTGTGAAGACTAGAGACCACACTTGAAGAAGACGACCCTGCATTGGTGGGTGTAAAAAATGCAACGTTTCAGCTGCTCAATGCAGCCTTTGTCAAGCAATTATTAGAGATGACCCTTTAGTGACAGACCTCTTTATAAAGTGTACAGACCGTAATAACCTTTTAAGCTATGAGAGTCAGAATCCTAGAAAGATGGTCAAATCACTTCCGTTTAGTCAGATGCTGAGGATTAGGAGGATAGTGGATGATGAAACAACTATGATTGGTCAACTAGACGAGATGGGGGAGAAATTTCGATCTAGGGGTTACCCGGATAGACTTGTTGGGTCCCATATTGCCCGAGTTAGAAATAACAAGGGTCAAGGGGATCATTCTAAACATATTAGAGGTCCTAAACATAAAAAACGTATCCCTTGTGTCACCACTTATGATACATACAGTCCCAAAATTATGCAGGTGGTTAGGAGACACTGGCCTATATTGGGGAATTTTTATGATATTCCAGAATTTAAATCCCCCCCTCTATTTTCTTATAGGAGATCGTCTAACTTGAAAGATAGACTAGTTAAAACTGATATAGGTCCGAGAGACAGTGGGAGTTTGGCTAGACAAGATCGTATCTCACGTTGTGGTTGTTATCCATGCTTAAATTGTGCGAATTGTGGTCTAATGATTAAGGGAGATTCCTTTACACACCCAAAGACCGGTAAGACTTATAAGATAAGACATTTTTTAACCTGTAGATCAAACTTTGTGATCTATGTTCTTATATGTCCATGTAAACTATTGTATGTAGGTGAGACTACTATGGAATGTAGGATTAGACTCAATACACACAAATCTACGATCAATACAAATAAGACTGAATTACCTATCCCCAGACATTTCTGTGAAGCCCAACATTGGGTTAACCAGCTTCGCTTTCTTATCATAGATCATGTACCCCCTCTTAGAAGGGGTGGTGATAGGGAGAAAGTATTAAAAAGGAAAGAAGAGGAGTGGATTAGTAGACTTGATACGCTGCAACCTAAGGTACTCATCTTTGAGTATAATCTAAAAGCATTTTCATAGATTTCTTTTGACTTTGGAGACTGTGGATTGTGGTATTTTCCCATACTGTTACTAGATGATATTGTCCCCTTATGTAGTAAGAGTTAATTTAATTATTATTTTTTATTTATTTAATTTAGTTAGGGGTATATATATATTTTATATTTATTTTTATATTTACATTATATTAGATCGCACATATTTTTTCTGGAATTTTGAGTTTTTTGCGAGTTTGGATAGTTAATTATCATTTTTTTATTTTTCAGGTCTGATTTATAAATAACTGAATCTCTTCTCTGGATGCTGACCCAAGCCGAGGGAGACATGGACATTTAGAGTGCTTTTCCCTTTGTGGATGTAGATACTGTATAATATTATTGTACTTTATTACTACACATGACCCCCAGTGATATATATATTGCTTGAATTGCTCTATTTTCTTTGAGAACCTTAGAACCCTTTTCGTAACTAGACACTATGACGTGGTTTTATCCACAGTCATACTTGTCATGATTTCGGACCATGCCACCTACATTGGTGATATTGGTCGGGTCAAGTAAGAGTCTTTGATTTTAATAGACTTACGTTGGGGTCTGTGACTTGTATTCTCGATGCTTGTTCTATCTTTTCTCTGCGGCATTCTTGTACGCATGCGTTGTAGCTAAGACGCTAACATGGGGCTGTTTGACAGCCGCTCACATGATATCTTTATCACTTGATTTAGTGCTGAGCATGCACAGTTGGACTACATGAACGCCGTAGATGTTTGAACTTGGCGCACTACACGTCCCATGTTATGTACCTTCGTTTTGGGTGAGTGCCAATGTTTGTATGTTCATTTATAAAATATACACACATGTGCATTGATTTCTTCCACCTGAGTCTGCGCAGTTGCAGAATATTTTGACTCTGATCAGGATATCTTGTGCGATCTGTCACTATGTCACTTTATCTGAATAAGACACCTTTTTGGATGTTCACTAAACACAATTTTACAAATGTCATAACATTATGATGATGGACCTTGTATGGTCAACTTAGTATACACTTATAAATTTTACATTTTCTATTTGAATGTTTATATCCGTTTTGTAACTCCACCCATTGTGGGATGTATAAAAGCGCTGAATTGTTTGAGATATATTGCTTGACAAAGGCTGCATTGAGCAGCTGAAACGTTGCACCTTTTTTACTGATGGGAGAATAAATGACCTACTTTTTTTAACCTTGGAGTGCTGCCTCTTTCTCCTTACATTTGTATACCATTGGGGATTTACAAGTCGGATCCCTGGAGGCCTGCACCCTTATGCCGTGGAGGTTTTTGTTCTACTGTGCTGCCTATACACCTTTTCTTGGGCATCGGTGGGTGTGTTATCGCGTCGTCTACGCAGAACCCCTAAAGACTAGAGACCCTACCTGAAGAAGGCGGCGCTGCATCGGTGAGTGTGTAGGGCTGTGTGGCATCATCTACAGAGGGTCCTTGTGGCATCATCTACAGGGAGGCTGTGTGGCATCATCTACATTGGGGCTATGTGGTATCATCTACAGTGAGGCTGTGTGGCATCATCTACAGGGAGGCTGTGTGGCATCATCTACAGATGGTCTGTGTGGCATCATTTACAGGGGGTATGTGTGGCATCATCTACATCGTGGCTGTGTGGCATCATTAACAGTGAGGCTGTGTGGCATCATCTACATTGGGGCTCTGTGGCTTCATCTACATTGGGGCTGTGTGGCTTCATCTACATTGGGGCTGTGTGGCATCATCTACAGGGAGGCCTTGTGGCACCATATAGAGGGCAGCTATGTGGCATCATCTACAGGGAGGCTGTGTGGCATCATCTACAGGGAGGCTGTGTGGCATTATCTACAGGGGATTTGTATGGCATAATCTACAGGGAGGCTGTGTGGCATCATCTACATTGGTGCTGTGTGGCATCATCTACAGGGAGGCTGGGTAGCATCATCTACAGGGAGGTTGTGTGGCATCATATACAGGGAGGCTGTGTGGCATCATCTACAGGTGGTTTGTATGGCATAATCTACAGGGAGGCTGTGTGGCATCATCTACATTAGGGCTGTGTGGCATCATCTACAGGGAGGCTTTGTAGCGTCATCAACAGGGATGCTGTGTGGCATCATCTACAGGGAGGCTGTGTGGCATCAT
The DNA here is from genome assembly GCF_050947455.1 of Rhinoderma darwinii. Classification (NCBI taxonomy): domain Eukaryota; kingdom Metazoa; phylum Chordata; class Amphibia; order Anura; family Rhinodermatidae; genus Rhinoderma; species Rhinoderma darwinii. The sequence continues at coordinate 140,932,271 of NC_134690.1, forward strand.
CTATGGGGGCTGTGTGACATCATCTATAGGGAGGCTGTGTGGCATCATCTACAGCGAGGCTGTGTGGCATCATCTACAGGGGGGCTGTGTGGCATCTTATACAGGGGGGCTGTGTGGCATTATCTACAGGGGGCTGTGTGGCATCTTATACAGGGGAGCTGTGTGGCATCATCTATGGGGGCTGTGTGACATCATCTATAGGGAGGCTGTGTGGCATCATATACAGGGAGGTGTGTGGCATCATCTACAGGGGGCTGTGTGGCATCTTATACAGGGGGCTATGTGCCATTATCTACAGGGGGCTGTATGGCATCTACAGGGAGGCTGTAAATAGTGTATAGGTGAACATGTGACCTTCCTTTGGGTGTTTTCAGGGGGTTGGGGCAAAAAAAGCCTGACAAATGAATTTCATCAGTTTTTTTAACGGCCATGAAAAAATGGATGCAAAACGGATGTCAAACGGCCATTAAAAACATACAGTTGGACTGGAAATGGATGAAAATTTGGAGACACACTGATGCAAAATGGCCATGAAAAACGGACAGTTGATCCGTTTTTAATGGCCATTTTTATTTCACTGTCGTGGATCCAGCCAGGCAGCAAAGCCGCCTAAAATGTATGAACAGAACTAATAAACCTCTATAAAAGGAACAGGATAGAGAACAGCATGGGGAAAAGCAGATCCTACCTGCACTTGATGGACCCCAGGGAAAGTGTGGTCTTATAGAGGAGTATCCCCAGAAGCGTTCCTGAAACAAATCATTTGTTGGAATATGTATTCATGTTTAATTTGATTCTATGCCTGATAGCTAAATTAAATTATTTGTTCACGTAACACAGCTAAGAAAAGGCAGATGTGTCATTTTTTTGTGGAAATATGTCAAATAAATAAATAAAAGCTTAAACTTTTAATGGGCATCTTATTGATAGTGTCAGTCTTTCAACTTGATTATTGTTATTATTTTCATTTAACGTTAAATACCTTTGTGTCAAAAAAGACAAAACTATTATAGATATGATACCTTTATTGGCTAACAAGAAAAATTATGTTTGCCAACCATCATACCTATAATACTTTTGTCTTTTTTGACACAAAAGTAATTAACATTGCATCATTTATTTTTTTCTAACACGGTACTACACTATATGTTACTATTTTCATTTAACAAATTTTTGGCGCATCTTACTTGACCTGCTGGACACATTTCTCCTTCTTATGCCACCTTTTATTTGGCTTAGTTTGCGACTGAATTTTGTGCAAATTTTTATGGTGCACCATGGCGCATCTTAAACCTCACGCCCTCTTCAGTTAAGCCACACCCTTTTTCAAAACACTTAAAACGTGTCTAGTTATGTGCAAACATCTGGTTAACAAGATAGGCACCAAGATGCACCAAATGTTGGCACAATTTACGACACATTCAAGCTGCATCCACGTTAGTATAAATTTGCATGTTTTACCTTATTTTATAACCATGTTGTTTCCATTAAAATATAAAGTAATCCAAAAGTTTGGTCATTCCTACCTCAGTGTTGGAGCAACTTTCCCTGAAGGAACAAGGACAAGTGACTATGTCAGGGGATTAACAGGCATGGAGAAAAGGTGGGTGACTGGGTGACTATAGGCAGTTATCACTAACCTCTATAATAATTGAGGTTGCACCTATCCCCAGGTGTCTTCATAAAATATAATTCACACTAAATCAATTACGGAAAGTTTTAATATAGACCAATTGATCATCTTTCAGCAAAAATGGACAGAAGGCTTTGAGCTAGAAATGTGCAGGTACCAGTTAATTTCAGTTTTGATTCCATCAATGTGTTTTGATTTTCTTTCAAGCTCTGAATTTTAGCCTGAGGTTCTTATTTTTTTATTTTTTTTTAGGAATTCATGTGAAATGCAGATGGTAAAAAATAAACTGAAAAATTGCAAAATAAATTTCTATTTGTGTTTCTTGTCCATATAATAGTTTTTTACACCATTTTCAGTAATTTTCCACAGTCAGCATTTTAGTACAAGTGTTGTAGATCTGTATACTCCTTATATTCTTTACCTTCAGTCTTTCTTTGCAATAAAAAATTGGATGACATTGTCCTTGGGCCTTCCAACTGATTCTTATAAAATGTAATAGCACATAGCCCAAAAACTGTGCACTGTCTTATGCCTATTGCAGGGCGTTAGAAACACCAAATATAGAATCTCTGTGTCATGCACCACCACCTTAAGCCCAACATCAGGCATAACACAGTGGATCAGTTTTGTTCAGTTTTCATATAACAAACCACCACACGCTGAAGTTGTATGCCTGATGTTTAAGAATTATTGAAAACATAACAATAATTTAAATAGTACCTTTATACAGTGTACAGATATACATACATACGTACGTACGTACGTACGTACGTACGTACATACATACATAGTACAATGCCTAGGTAAACAGTACATACAGTGCTCAGGTGGCACCATACAAAATCCAGATAAATAATGCATAATGTGCCCAGATAAATAGAAAATAAATGCCCTGATAGTGTTATTGCAATGCACAAACAATGCCAAACAGTGCCCAGACCATCCATAAACTTCTGAGGTATATAGTAAATACTGTACAGTTTCCATATAGTTTATGCACACAGTTTCCAGATAAATATTGTCATATAGTGCCCAGAAAACGCTTAGGCGGTGCAAGATAGGGTCATACAGTGCAAAGACAGTGCTTTACAATGTCCAAAGTGTCCCCTAAGGCCTACCACTCAATCCTTCCATGTTACTTCATCTAGCTAGATGATAGCACGATACTAGTGTGTTCTGTATTCTTTACTGTGCAGACACAGGTTGGAAAAAGCCTGCATTTGCACAATGAGAGGCAGTGCAGGTATCAATGGTCTTCCCTACACCCAACAATCTATAAGCCATTACACAGCTGTGGGTTGTGTTTGGCTTGGGGATGTAATGCTTTTTAATAGTTTTTCTGAGATTATAGTTTTTCTGAGATTATATTAACATAAACTAACTGACTTTCCTAGGCAAGGTCAATTCCTGCATCAAAGCTGAGAGAGTAGCATTGCCAGATGGAATACAAGTGCTTAAGTAGCTCTCCTTTCTGACTTGTCCCTAAGTTCCCACCAGCAAATGGGGACACTATGGGGCTTATTTACTATTGGTGTTGTGACACAATTCTGGCCCAGATTGCACCTTCAAATTGGCGCAAATAATTTTAGGCAAATTTATCAATGAAATGTGCCAAAAAGAACAGATGTTTGTGACTTGTCCGGCATTGGGGTGTGGCTTAATGTTGAAGGGGCGTGATTTAAGACCTAAATTTGGTTGCAAAAAAAAGTGGACTAAAATAAGTGCCAAATTTATCATCCAGCAAGAGCCACTGTGATAAATTTGGCGCATCAAGCCTAATTCTAAGCTGTGTAAATTTAAGACAGTATTAGTAAATCTGCTCCATGTCTTCTGGATATTTTCTGCAAGAAAGCAATCCCTTGTAGGTTGGGGTGCCTGTTTTGTCTAATTATGGCTACTATATTTCTAGAGATGGGTTATTGATCCAGGGATTTATACTGATTGCCATATTTGGAGTTGGGAAATATATATTTTTTCCTTAAAGGGAACCTGTCACCAGAAATTCACCTATTGAACTCTACTCAACCGTCACTGGAAGTTGCTTTCAAAAGTTCATTGCCGTTATCCCCGCTCCTAAACTCCTCCTCCGACCATAAATAACCGTCTGTAAACATTTTGTGCCTTTTATGGTAATAATCCGTCCGTCTCATTCGTTCTTCTTCTTATGCCCGCTGGAGTTTTGTGTGTGCTGGAGGGAGGCGAGGAGCTGTCAATCAAAAGTAAGGAGCTGGGGTTAACTCGGAAGGGCTTGAGGAACGAAGATATTACTCTTTTTTGCTCATTAGCATACAGTGCAGGAACACTAAAAAAATGAATACTAAAAGATACAGAGCCTACTTAGAAGATAATTATAGGTTACATAAAAATGATTTTTCACCCACGTCCACCAAGTATTGCTGGTTTAATAGGTGAAATGCTGGTAACAGGTTCCCTTTAAATCTAGGAAAATTGGCTTTTTGCTCATGGGGGTTTTAGCCTTCCACTGGATCAACATTGCAGGATAATAGGCTGAACTTCATGGACTTATGTATTTTTCCAGCCTTACAAACTATGTTACTATGTTACAATGAAATTACTGACTTTAGCCCCATGCACACGAACGTAAAAGCGCCAGTAATCACGGGCCCATAGACTTCTATTGGCCACGAGTACCTCCCCGTATGCTTACGGGAAGGTGCCCGGGCCATTGAAAAATATAGAACATGTCCTATTTTAGGCCGTAATTACGGCACTGGCAGGCCCATAGAAGTCTATGGGGCTCCCGTAATTACGGGTGACTACATGTGTGCACCCGTAATTACGGGAGCGTTGCTAGGCGACGTCAGTGGATAGTTGAAAGAGTTAAATGATCGGCAGTAACTCTTTCAGCACCCTGGACAGTGACTTCCGATCACAATGTAGATCAACGTGTAAAAAAAATAGAAGTTCATACTTACCCAGAACTCTCTGCTTCTTCCTCCAGTCCGGCCTCCCGGGATGACATTTCAGCCCATGTGACCGCTGCAGCCAATCACAGGCTGCAGCGGTCACATGGACTGCCGCATCATCCAGGGAGGTTGGGCTGGATGTCGAAAGAGGGACGCGTCACCAAGACAACGGCCGGGTAAGTATGAATTTCTTTTACTTTTACCTCGCAAAGTGCTGCCCCTTCTCTTTATCCTGCACTGATAGAGAGAAGGGGCTTCCGATTAGTGCAGTGCAATTTTGCAGCGAAAACGTGCCTGTAAATACGGGTGGAATACTAGTGACACCGGACCCGTATTTACGGGCACGGGTCCATAAATACGGGTCGAATACGTGTGACGCCAGTATTTATGGGAGGAAAAAAATACGTTCGTGTGCATGAGGCCTTAGGCCTAATTCACACAAACGTGTCCGTTTTGCCTACATTGCAGTTCCGTGTGACATCAGTGTATGGTGCGTGTCTGAGTTTTTACGCGCGTATGTCATCAGTACGTCACACGTATCACGTCAGCAAAATAGACTGAAGGAGGTGTTTTTCTATTTTTTATAATTTCTTTAGCATCTATTGCGTGAATCTCGCACAGCACACGGATGTGCGTCCGTGTGCCGTCCGTGATTTTCACGCACCCATTGACTTCAATGGGTGCGTGATGCACGAAAAACGCACAAGTATAGGACATGCAGTAACTTTCACGCAGTGGACACACGCTGCGTGAAAAACACTGAATGTCTGAATGGCCGCATTGACTTGCATAGGTCCGTGCGACGCGCGTGTTTTTCACGTGCGTAACACGGACGTGAAATACGCTCGTGTGAATTAGAGCTTAGAACAAAATATCTTGATTCTCTCTGGGACCTACCCGACTTCAGCTACCTCACCCTTACCTTAATCCTCTGAATTGATCAGCTCAATTGAAAATAAACTAGCAACAGAGACACTTCTAATCCTGAAACATTCCTTGTAACATAGGATATGAGGTCTAGTGAGTTTTTGTTTTTATAGTTAGCTGTGTTTAGCACCTGGTCTTTTTCAATTGTTAATACTTGGTAGTGGTGCATTGATTCTCTATCCTTTTGTAATAACCAACCTGCTATATTTGAATCATTACCCCCATTAGGGTTGTGCAGATGATTTCCTCCCATTTGGGCACTATGGCCTTGCCCTAGACCCTAGACCCAGAGTGGATGGTGTCCCTACTCTTTTTCCTCCACTTGCATTCCTGAACTGCCTTTCCTTTTCTCCCTACTTTTTCCTTTTCTGTTTCATGTTCACAGCAACAATTTACCTTTAGTAGCTGAAATCTATAATCAGTGTCAAAATGCTTTAAAAAGAACTATGACAGATTTATTATAAATTACAGCCAGGGCTGGATTATAAAGATAGAAAGAAGTGCAATTGCTCAGTGGCCTCTCCCACATAGGGACCCCACCTCTCAATTACCTTCTCAGACAAGACATGAGATTTTTTTTAAGCGTACCTTTATCAATATAAAGATTTTCATATTTGGCAAAAAAAGGGGCTTTCCAACTGAGAACATTTATCGCCTATCCACAGGATAGATGATAAATGTATGTTTGCTTTGCTGTTTCCATCGGCCCCATAGACATTCAATAGAGCGACAGGGTGCATGCATGACCACCGCTGCTTTCAAAATCATCTTCACTGCGATCATGCAGTAAGAAGGAACTGGGGCTGGGGACCCTCGTTCTAGTGATTGGGGAAGTCTGAGTGGTGGGGCCCCCCCAGCAATAATACATGTATCACCTATTCTGTGGATAGGTGACAAATGTTATTATTTGGAAAAACTCTTTAAACTCTTAAGTACAAAGCCTTTTTTAGTTTTTACATCCCGCCTTTCAAGAGCCATAGCTTTTTTTATTTTTCCATCGACATAGCCATATGAGGGCTTGTGTTTGTGAGACGAGTTGTATTTTTCAATGGCACCATTTAATGTACTATATAATGTACTGAGAAACTTTTTTTGAGTGGAATGGAAAAAAAAACAGCTACGGCGTTCACCGTGCACTAAAAATGACGTTAAATTTCTTTCTGCGGGTCAATATGATTACGGTGATCCAATAGCGGTATAGTTTTTCTGTTTTACTTTTTACAAAAATAAAAACATTTGTTAAAAAAAATAGTTTTGTGTCGCCATATTTTGAGACCCATAACTTTCATCGCTGTGGAGCGTTGTGAGGTCTTATTTTTAGCGGGGCGAGCTATAGTTTTTATTGGTACCATCTTGGGGTTCATACAACTTTTTGATCCCTTTTTATTCAATTTGTTGGGAGAGGTGAAGTGAAAAAAAAAAACAGCAATTCTGGCGTTTTTTAGTTTTACATTTTTTACGGCATTTGCCGCATGGGATAAATAACATTACTTTTTGCTAGTTCAAGCTTTTACAGACATAACGAATGTTATTAAATTAATTGAAACTTTTTTATAGTCCCCCTATGGGAACTTATATATGCGATTTTAGATCAGGGGTACCATATACTGCAATATTTATGTAATGCAGTATAGGGCTTAATAGTTAAAGTGACATGAAAGTTGAATTTTTAGTGACTTAAATGCCACAGGGGCTATTGACAGCAGCATCTAAGTGGTTAAATGTTCAGGATCGGAGTTGTCGACGGTCTTGGCTGTTTGAGCAGGTTGTCAGCTGTAAAAAACAGCTGTTCACCCGCAGCGTACAAAGCTCAATACTTCTCCTCACCCAACATGACATACAGTTATGTCACAACGGGTTAACGGTTTAAGGCTTGATTCACACACAGCTTTTGGGTGCTATCTGTATTGAAGTTTTTCAGATTTCTTTTGTGAGTGAAAACACAGTGGCTGGGTATTTGCTGTTAGACAGCATGAGCATATAAAGTCCTCAACACACTATATTTTTTATGGCATTTTTGAACCCCATTACATAGACCACCAAAAAGTGCAGCTGCTTGTTTAACATATAATAACTGCCCCTCAAAAAATGTGTGAATGCAGCATAAGGGTAGATTTGTTACAGAAATCACTCCAAAATCGCTTGCATACACCTGAATAACGTTATTTCTGCGGCATGTGAAAACCCCATTCAGATGTATGGAACACTCACAGAAATCTACCGTGTGTGATTTTACCCTAATGGTCTGTCATAGTGAAAGTTGTCTTGCAACTTTTTGTAGAACGCTTTTATTTTACAAACCAGTGGTGGTGTTAGGAAACACCTGTTCCCTTAAGGTCATTATAACAACCTGTCTAGCTTCTGGGAGGTTCTTCTTTTACCTTGAGCATTTCTCTCTTCTCTGTCCTTCTACCAATCAGCTATGGGGCTCTATTTATACCTGTCTTTTCCCACCTGTCTTTGCTTGTGAATTTTCCTATCTTCTGGTTTCTGATCAAGCTCCTGACTGCTCCTGCACTTCTATTTTCTGGACCTAGTCTATACTAACCTCGGCTTGTCTCTCGTTAAGCCTCTGCTTACCGATTCTAATTATCCGCTCCTAACTGGTTTTGATCATGGCTTGCCTGATTACCTCTACTCCATTTCTGGACATTCAGTTAACCTACTAGCTGTCTGGTTTCCAGCTCAGGTTTGCCTGCATTGCACCTCTTATCCAAAACTACACTCTGTTAAGACAACCTGGGTTCTTAGCAGCAAAGTCCATACCACCTTGTGGTCGGCAAAGGCGAACACCATAGAGTAGCCTTAGACACTGTCGATTAGAGTGGTTGCGGATTTCAGGTTGCGTGTTTACGTGCACGCTCTCTCGCGGAAGACTCCAGCAGCCTTGAGGTATCGCTCCACTTGCATTTCCATAACAGGTGGTACAAGATCACAGACTTTACCAATGTGATCCTCTCTCTCAATATTTCTGTATATTATATTTTATATTATATTTTTATATATCAAACACATTAATTGTAGAATATAATTTAAACATTTTATGATGGTATTTTAATTCTGTTTGCCCTTGTATATGAATATATTTGACATGTTTAAATACATTGCCTACAAACTGTAGTACTGTATCTACATCATTCCTTATCATTATAATATGTACCCTTCTATCATTTAAAAACAATATATACATTATTAATTTTATACCTGTTAACAGTCTCATTGAATTATATTGATAGATCCTATCTTAAATGTAAAAATCTACAGAAATGTAATAAAAAGACATGATATGAATTGAATTTACAATGACATGATACATTTCAAGATTTAGGATAGCCATAAACATTAGAATAATGTTTGCTAAACCCAATGATTTCGGGAGGACCGGTTAGACCATCTAATGGGTATTATATGTTTTGCCGACGTTCATTCAGCAAATGTCAGGGGAAAAGGATCGGCATGTTGAATTTTAATGTTTTTCAAAGTTAAATGGTAGATAAGCCGCTGCCAGGGCTGTCTGGCAGTGACTTATTCCAATTTTCCCATTGGAAATAAGAGCAAAAAGCACGGCGCCACATAGTGCAGGTCAATCAGGTTAGGCAAGCTGAAGGTAGTGACATACCATGCTTACCTAAATATTGCATGAAAACAATATTAGAAAGGTAATCCCAAGGATGGTCCCCAAGTGCTGCTGCCAAGATCCAAGACCGGTTAACCATACGGTCACCGCTTTGACAAGATGAATAGCAAAAATAGAAAAGGAAGGATCTTATGAGGCGCTGATACAGGGCTGGTAGAGAGTATGTAAAATAGCAAGCCGAAGAGTTTAAAAATATATCTATTTAATATAAACAATGGTGGCTAAGCGTTTCAACGCTGAACCAGCGTCTTCCTCAGGCCATATGACCTGAAGAAGGCGCTGCTTCAGCGTTGAAACGCGTAGCCACCATTGTTTATATTAAATAGATATATTTTAAACTCTTCGGCTTGCTATTTTACAATCTCTCTACCAGCCCCGTAGCAGCGCCTCATAAGATCCTTCCTTTTCTATTTTTGCTATTCAATTTTCCCATTGAGAACACATGCATGCTTGGCCAAATCATGTGTGCATGTGTATGGTGAGGATGGGAGGAACGTTAGCTGACAACGATTGATGATTTATGGCCAACTTTATTCTATTGACAAGTCAAAAATTCCAGCATATTTTTCAATTTACTTTTATGAATACATGAGACAAACATCTAAGGACACGTTATATAGCCTACAAATAGTAAAATAAGAATCATTATAATTCTGTGCACACTCCTTCCATACAGGTAGCAGGTACAGTAACAGATGGTGTTTATGAAAAATGATACTGAAGTATATCAAGGAAAACAACACAAATAAAGATAAATATATAATCACAGAGGTATTTGTATGCTATATATAAGGTTGGTTGTTTTTTTTGTATGTCTTGTATCATGTAATAAATGTGTCTATTACAGAGGCATGTATAATCATATAATGTATAATCATATAATGTTTCTTGCTCGAAAATCTGTTTGGTGTTGGGTTTATTTTATTTAAACATTTAGACGTCATGAGAAAATAATAATACTCTTTGAAATGTTCTTGTCTGTGCACTAGTATCTGACATCCTCTTCAGTCATTTGAATGTGGCTAACATTATACTACATAAATCATAACATGTGTTCACAAATATATGTGGTGAGAGCAGACTTTGGTGATAAAGATTTTTTTAATAGGGTAAGGCCACCTGCATGTCATCCATTGATCAACACTCCTTACTTTAATTATCCCATTACCTGAACTGATAATTCAATATTTTCTCATGTTTTTTTCCAACAACGAACTTATGGTTCATTTTAATCAATAAATAAATTCAATGAAATAAATAAATAAAAGCCAAAGAGTCAACATATGTGTCAGTGGTTCTGTTTAAATTTGACAGGAAAATGATGGTGCATGCAACAAAATTGTTTCTGTCAAAAAAACAAACACTTCGGCGGAACCCCACGAACCACATTGTCTAATTGATAATGGGGTCCATCGGGCGCCACTGGCATCGGTCGACGAATCCAGCACTGCATGGTGGCTTCCATCATAAATGGAAGGCATGATTCTGATGTGAACAGAGCCTAAGTGTGACTTGTTTAATTTGGTTTTCTTCCTCTATTTTTATGTCTCAGAACTCATGCCCATGGCAATACCGTGTGCATTGCCGTGTATTATGTTCTCTGGTATAGTGACTCGTTTGATGAAAAATGACACATTCCTTGCAGATTCTCAAGGAGGAGTTATTTGGGCCTATAGTGTTTAAAGGGGCCAGAAGGTGTGTTCTATTTATGCTGGGTTAACACCTGTGTTCATCTCTCCGTTGTTCTGCTCCATCACAAGAGATTGTGTCATAGTTTTTGTTAATTTTTTTATACTGTTCACACCAAATAAACTATTAAATTAAATCCTATTTGTATTTCTATGAAGGCCGTGGAAATACTTAATATGTATACACTTTATCTTATGTAGTGTAAGCATAACAAAACTTATATTAAATAATTACAAAAACATTTGCAGATTATTTTTTGTATTTTCTGTTAAAAAAATGTATGCCATTAAGGGATTACTATTTACCTTCTTTGTTTTAACCTTATCATGTATATGCATACATCTGTATGCTAGAATAAGGCCCCCAATGACAGCCTGAAAAAACATGTTGGCGTTCATTAAGGGGTTGAAGCTTTATCTACAGTATGGTAAATGTCTATAAATTGGAGAAAATACAATTTTGAAACGTAGTTCATAGGGTACTATTGCTGAATATTTCAAGTCACAAAAAAATTGTCCTAGATATGCAATGACACTATATGCAGTTAGAGAAGATTTTAAAGCAAGTTTATCTACTACACAGAATAAGTATTACATGGACATAACTCTAGATATTAAACACATACAAAAATGAATTGTCTTTATTAAAGCTACAAATAATTAGAAACTAGAGTAGATTTAAAAGAATAGCTTACGGCAGAAAAATTAAACGCTCTGTAGTACTGACAACATTACTGACAAGTTTTAGAAAGTTATTGAGCAGTGAAAGGAGCCAAAGTTCGATTGCCCATGGAAATTACTGTTCACAGTCTACAATTTGCTGTCAGCAATCCGCATCTTCCTCAGACATGTCCTGGGTTTCTAGAGATATATTACATGGCTTAAGTATGTGCGTATTCCTGTAATTACTGGTACACCCATTGCTATCAACAGGGACGAATTCTGCCCAAGCGGCAGTGTACATAAGTTTCTAAAGCTAGCTAGGGCCAGCTCCGTGTGTCATGATCATATGATACGCGGCTGCGTGCTTTTCGCGCAGCCGCCATCATTATGACACTCCGTTTGTATGTTTGTAAACAGAAAAGCACGTGGTGCTTTTTTGTTTTCATTCATACTTTTCACTGCAGTTGCGCGAATAACGCGCGTCCCACGGATGTATTTAATGTTCGTCTGAATAAGCCCTGACAGTAAGAGCAGTGTACCAATATCCAAATAGGTATATGAGTCTGTAATTAGGAAAGACAACAACAAAACTGACAAAATCAAATACTGTGTCCACTGGTAATGTAGGTGGATAGGTTTAGTTTTGCTTCTCAGCCTTCACTTTTTTCAGGCATTCTGAGATCTGCTGGCTCTGTAAGAATCATTTTTCCTCTGAGATATATACATAACACTCTATAACAGTTACTAGTATGATTTCGAAAAATTTGTATTTGTGTAGTCAAATTCACTACATAGGTTCTCTGTGTAATGCAGCATGTGTATATATGAAATTATCTAAACTGGTTGCTGGAGCAGAAGCATTTTTGAATGTAATGGATCTGTAGTAGAGTCCACCTATGCCGGTTTTCCAGCAGTCAAGATGGCCGTCTCCATTTCCAGCACAGCGTGTGGGAGAAGAGAGGTTCAGGCCCGACAACAGTGGCTGGGGGAGCCGAGTTGGTCTAGCTGCGAGCGTGTTCCTGACATTCAGGGCACCGTGAAGACCTGTTATGGGCGGTTACTTTATTTAACCAGCGTCGAGTGTTGCGTGGGGCCATGTTAGATGGGTGACAAGCGTCTACTAGTGTGTGTGCTCTGTCATAGGGATTTTCAGCAGCAGCATTAAGCTTTCCTCACTTGCAGGGTGTATTTAGGAGGTTGTTGATGGCCCTTAGTTCCTACCAGTAATTCGGTGTCCATGTTTCCATTATGACAGCACCAATAATTCCCACCATCGTATGGTTATACTCTTGATGTAACGTTGTTGTTATAATAATAATCTTTATATAATGCAAACATATTCCGCAGCACTTTACAATTTAGAGGGTTCATGTACAGACAATATCAGACATTACATAGTGATAAAACAAATTAACAATTCAAACAAGAGGAGTGAGGGCCCTGTTCAGAAGAGCTTACAATCTATGGGGAAATAAGGGAGACAAAAAAATGCAAAAAGTGCTTGTTAATTACAATGGCCCAGCCATTTTTATACATATGGGGTAGCACACATAAAGCTGCATGAGCCAGTCACCAGCCAGTATCTGTGTATGACGGACATGAAGTGTATTGGGATGCAAGGAGTGTGGGGGATACTGCTGAATGAGGGGGTCAGGTTCTGATGACTAATGTAATATTGGGGCCAAGGAAAAGAGTGAGATTAGGGAATGTGATAGGCCTGTCTAAAAAGATGTGTTTTTAGCGCACGGTTAAAACTGTGAATATTGGGAACTAATCTGATTGACCGGGGTAGCACGTTCAAGGGGACTGGTGCAGCACGAGAAAAATCTTAAACGGGAGCCGGAGGTTCGGATTAGGGAGGATGTTAATCTCAGATTGGTGGCAGAATGTAGAGGATGGGTAGGATAGTAGACAGAGATGAGGGAGGAGATGTAAGAAGGTGCAGCACTTTGGAGAGAATTGTGTGTGAAGGTTATATGTTTAAATTGTATTCTAGTGAGGGGGAGACCGATTAGTAATGAATTACAGTAGCAAAGACAAGAGTGAATCAGAACTACAATGAGAGTTTTGGCTGTTTCCACAGTAAGAAAAGGGTGGATTCTGAAAATCTCTCGGAGTTACAGGGGACAGGAGCGTGCTAGTGATTGAATAAAAAGAGTAAAGTTGTTATGCCTATACATACATAAATAGAGGGTTACAGCTATTTCCGGTGCAGTCATTTGAAAGCACTGCAGAGTGGGTGTGGGGAGAGGTCTTTTAATCTCTCTGTGTTCCTTTCCCTACAGAGGTCAAGGTGCAACCTCCAGTTGTACTGTCATGATGGACTCATGGAAACTGAATTACCAGTAGAAACTAATTCCCATTTTTGCCCTCCCTATAATGCGTCCCTATCTGTGCCCCATTGTCAGTGTCCACACTCTTATGATCTAATGGTGCATCCTGCATCTTTCTGGTCCTGCTTACACAGTGCTAACTCCTTAATGAAATGATGACCCAGTAGTGCTGTGTCAATTATGAACAAATGACCCTATATAGCTATGAAATTTGAATGGCTAAAATTTTTTTATTAAATCAATGGGCCAGATGGTAATTATTATGGAACCTCCCTTCTAATGGCTCATGTGTATGACAATGTATTACAGACCCATCTGTATTCACTGTACTACTATATTAACCACTATATTATCCGCTTGCCACAATTTTGTACAAAACAGATGCAGTATGGGACCATAGGAGGCTATGGATGCAGTATTATGGATACCTTCCACATGGATCCATAATATGGTTGTGTGCATGAGTCCCAACTCTTACCTAAGTGTGTTCATTGATTTAATTGCAACCAGAGTGGATTGCCTCATTCAAAATCATGTGTTACATGTTATATGTCTTTGATGTAAAAGTTATGCTAACTGATACTGTACAATATTTCTCTGATTAAAGTTGGAGGAATCAAAACAGTTATTAGTGTTTGTTCATTTCCAAAGTTTAGTCCAAACAGTAGGCAGAATCAACTGCAAACAAATCTTAATTAAACAATATGACTTTGTTATCTTCACACAGTAGGCTACTAAGACATTTTGTCACAAAAATGTCCAGTTGTAACATACAGTGGTCCCTCAAGTTACAATGACCTCAGGTTACAATATTTTCAACATACTTTCCTGGGCCACTGCAACTTGAAACCAAATTCAAGATATAATGCCACAAAAGGACTGGATCTCGGGCGCATGGGCATTTTACTTGTAAAACACCTGTTGTAATGCAGTGTTTGCCCTGATTGGCTGTCTATTAGCGCCTCTCTACAGTACAATACTACATGCCCTGAACTACTCTTTATCTGTGGCAGAATGAGTTGCTCCTTTGGACACCAGATGAGGAAGGCTCCATGTTATATTTCTGGTACACTGTGTACTGTACATGTTCCTGAAGAAGCTCCTGTCCTCATCCTAGAAAGTGATTTACAGCTTCCTGCAGCTACAGTATTTATGACTTTTATATGTGAGAACTTGCTTTATCTGTATTAGCTATCTGTTAAATCATCTTTTTTTCTTATCTGTAGTTGACATTTTGGGGAGTTTGAAACCATTCCTTGTTTTCCGATAGAGTTATGGTCTCAAGTTACAATATTTTCAACTTAAAATCGTCATCCCGGAACCGATTAATATTGTAACTTGAGGCAGGTCTGCACAGTCCATGAGGCGAGATGAGCTTCATGCCTCAGGCGGTTGCACTAAATTGAGCTATATTTGTGCTGGTGTTGTATTTATGTTATGAGCTTTGTTCTGGTGCTGTATATATGTACTGAGGTTTGTTCTAGTGCTGTATATATGTACTGAGCTTTGTTTTAGTACTGTATGTATGCACTGAGCATGGTTCTGGTGCTGTATGTATGTACTGAGCTTGGTTCTGGAGCCGTATATATGTACATAGCCTAGTTCTGGTACTGTATTTATGTAATGAGCTTGGTTCTGATGCCGTATATATGTATTGAGCTTGGTTCTGGTACTATATATATGTATGAGCTTGGTTCTGGAGATGTTATTATATAGGATATACTTATAATAACAATATTGCAGTGCAGATGGTATTGTTTTAACCCCTTGAACCGCCACCATGCAGTAATACATGACCTGACAATATTTCCAAACATTCCCTTGTATGTTTTTTTCAGATGCAGCAAAATCTATAAATTCAACTGTTAAAACGGCGCACATAATATGCTAATTACTCATTAAAGGGTCATGGGGTGGTGCCGCTATCCTGAAGAGTCACATAGTCCTGCCTCCAAACCCACCTTTCCATGCTTCATTAACATCCCCCTAACTGTTATACAGAACTAACAACCTCCTCCAACTTTCTCTGTTGCGCCATTGCCTTGTACTACTTGGGCATGCGCCGTGCAGCGAGCTGTACTCTGGCCGGCTGCACCGCGCATGCCAGGGAAATACAAGGCAACTGTGCATCCACAAGAGTTGGAGGAGGCTGCTAGTGATGTAGAACAGCCAGGGGGAAGTCAATTTCAATTTCCGCCTCAGACTGCAGAAAAGCTAGAATCGGCCCTGCCTTCAGGGACCACTGTATTTCATAATAAAGTACTAAACTTTCTATAGTACCAATGTCAAATCATGTCCAATGTAAACCTTAATGCCAGAAGCAGCTGTCCATAAATTATATTGAGGACCTCTGTACTTAAAGGGGTTATGTTATGACCAAAAATTATTAGCAGTGTACTCATTGCAGTATGTGAGTACACTTGCAAATATAATTCTGGTTTAACATGTTGTGCTGATTATGAGTTTTAAAAATATTTTTATAGTGCTGGCGGGGGACCGGAAGTCTAGTGGCACAGTCTATCATATGATGACATGACTGTTCGTCATGTGACTGGCCCCGCTATAGTCTATGTAATCACTGTAGCAGTAGTACAGAGATGACAAAGTACATCATGGCCGGTCACATGACAATGAGTCGTGTCGTCATGAACAAATACTGTGCCACTAGACTTCTTGTCCCCCGCCAGCGCTATAAAAATCTATTAAAATCTCATAATCAGTGCAATGTATATATTAGCAAGTGTACTCACGTACTGCAGGGAGTTAACTGCTAATACTTTTTGGTCCCCACATAAACCCTATGACCCCTTAACAACCGCCCACCAGTTTTTGACGGCAGGCTGCGCAGATCTGCTTCGTCTACAGCAATGATTTGATTTTGGCGTTGTTGTAGGAGAGGTTGATGAGCGTTTCTGTGAGCGCTCTTCATCTAAGCAGCAGTTGTAACTTACAGCTCCTGTATTTAGAGCAGCCTGCTGAATAAAGCTGGGATCGGAAAACATTCTGACCCCAGCTGTTTAACCCTTTGATTAAAGGGCACTCCCCTCTTTGATCGCGTCACTGGAAACCCGGTGATGCGATCAAAAATCAGAAAGGATCCCAGGGCTGTCTGTTCAGTTTTCAGCAGTTAGGGCACACTATGTGCTGCCCTAACAGCAGCCTGTGTCATAGTGACACAGTGTAATGTTTTAGCATACAAGAGTATGCTAATACATTACAAGTAAAAATCAAAGTTGTAAATATAGTTATCCCTTAACCCCTTCAGGACTGAGCCTGTTTTGGCCTTCAGGACGAAGCAGATTTTTCAAATCTGACATGTGTCACTTTATGTGGTAATAACTCTGGAATGCTTTTACCTATCCAAGCGATTCTGAGATTGTTTTCTCGTGACATATTGTACTTTATGTTAGTTAAAAAATTTGGTCGATAAATTCAATATTTAATTGTGAAAAACATCAAATTTTTTAGAAAATTTGCAAAAATTAAAATTTTCGAGATTTAAATCTATCTGCTTGGAAGACAGATAGTAATACCACACAAAATACTTACTAATTTATATTTCCCATATGTCTACTTTATATTTGCATCGTTTTTGGAACATTCTTTTATTTTTCTAGGACGTTACAAGGCTTAGAACTTTAGCAGCAATTTCTCATATTTTCAAGAAAATTTCAAAAGGCTATTTTTTCAGGGACCAGTTCAGTTCTGAAGTTAGTTTAGGGGCCTTATATATTAGAAAGTCCCCATAAATTAACCCATTTTGAAAACTGCACCCCTCAGAGTATTCAAAACAGCATTCAGAAAGTGTTTTAACCCTTTAGGCATTTCAGAGGAATTAAAGCAAACTACAGGTGAAATTTACAAATTTCATTTTTTTTGCCAAAATTCTTATGTAATCCATTTTTTCAGTAACACAGAAGGTTTTTCCCAAGAAATGCAACTGAATATTTATTGCCCAGATTCTGCACTTTTTAGAAATATCCCACATGTGGCCCTAGTGTGCTAACGGACTGAAGCACAGGCCTCAGAAGCAAAGGAGCACCTAGGGGATTTTGGGGCCTCCTTTTTTTAGAATATATATTAGGCACCATGTCAGGTTTGAAGAGTTCTTGTGCTGCCGATACATTAAAAACAGAGAAAAGTGACCCCATTTTGGAAACTGCACCCCTCAAGGAATCTTTCTAGTGGTATAGTTAGCATTTTGACCCCACAGTTGTTTTGCAAAATTTATTTGAATTCGTGTGTGAAGATGAAAATCTACTTTTTTTCTGAAAAAACATAGAAATTTTAAATTTTTACAATGAATAAAGGAGAAAAAGCACCACAACATTTGTAAAGCAATTTCTCCCGATTACGGCAATACAACATATGTGGTAATACACTGCTGTTTGGACCCACAGGAGGACTCAGAGGAGAAGGAGCGTCATTTGGATTTTGTAGCACGGATTTTGCTGGAATAGTTTTCAATGCCATGTCGCGTTTGCAATGCCCTGGAGGGACCAAAACAGTAGAAACACCGCAAAAGTGACCCCATTTTGGAAACTGCACCTCTCAATGAATCTTTCTAGGGGTATAGTTAGCATTTTGTCCCCACAGTTGTTTTGCAAAATTGACTTGAATTCATGTGTGAAGATGAAAACCTACTTTTTTTCTGAAAAAACATAGAAATTTTTGATTTTTACAAGGAATAAAGGAGAAAAAGCACCACGACATTTGTAAAGCAATTTCTCCCAATTATAAAGTACAGTGAAGTTTACCGCTCAGACGGCACTGGTAACAGTCCAATATCATATTGGACTGTTACCAATGCCGTCTGAGCGGTAAACTTCACTGTACTTTATATATGTTATTTAGGGTATTTGTTGGATCATACCCAATTTAGTTTTGCCTGCTCCGGTCTGAGAGAGATTTTGTGGGTATTTGAGCCAAGAGAAACCACCATTAAATTTCTCCCAATTGCGGCAATACCACATATGTGATAATACACTGCTGTTTGGACCCACAGCAGGGCTCAGAAGAAAAGGAGCGTCATTTGGATTTTCGAGCACGGATTTTGCTGGAATAGTTTTCAGTGCCCTGGAGGGACCTAAACGGTGGAAACCCCCCAAAAGTGACCCCTTTTTGGAAACTGCACCCTCAAGGAATCTTTCTAGGGGTATAGTTAGCATTTTGACACCACAGTTGTTTTGCGAAATTTATTTGAATTCGTGTGTGAAGATGAAAATCTACTTTTTTTTCTGAATAAACATAGAAATTTTAGATTTTTACAAGGAATAAAGGAGAAAAAGCACCACAACATTTGTAAAGCAATTTCTCCCGATTGCGGCAAAAGCACATATGTGATAATACGCTGCTGTTTGGACCCACAGCAGGGCTCAGAAGAAAAGGAGCGTCATTTGTATTTTGGAGCACAGATTTTGCTGGAATAGTTTTCAGTGCCCTGGAGGGACCTAAACAGTGGAAACCCCCCAAAAGTGACCCAATTTTGGAAACTGCACTCCTCAAGGAATCTTTCTAGGGGTATAGTTAGAATTTTGACCCCACAGTTGTTTTGCTAAATTTATTTGAATTAGTGTGTGAAGATGAAAATCTACTTTTTTTTCTGGAAAAATAGAAATTTTTAATTTTCACAAGGAATAAAGGAGAAAAAGCACCCCTACATTTGTAAAACAATTTCTCCCGATTACGGCAATACCACATATGTGGTAATACACTGCTGTTTGGACCCATAGCAGGGCTCAGAATAGAAGGAGCGTCATTTGGATTTTGGAGCGCGGATTTTGCTAGAATAGTTTTTAGTGCCATGTCGCGTTTGCAATGCACTGGGGGGACCAAAACAGTGGAAACCCCCCAAAAGTGACCCCATTTTGAAAACTACGCCCCTCAATGAATTTTTTCTAGGGGTGTGATCAATTTTTTAACCCCATCTTTTTTTTGCAGAATCTTGTGGATATCTGGCGTGAAAAAGAACATATGACAAATGATTCATTTATAGGACAGATTTTTCAGACACAGAGCATGCAAGTGAAGAAAAGCACCTCAACATTTATCAGGATATTTCTTCTGAGTTTAGAAATACCCCCAAATTGGCCCTAATTCTCTGCTGCTGGACATATGACAGGGCCAGAAAATATTGGAACATCACAAGGATTTTGAGGCCTTATTTTACTTGGATGATTTTTGGGCAAATGTCATGTTTGCATAGGCCTAAAAAATTGTGCAGATACCACACCATATTACAAATCCTAGATATTCATCTAGGGGTATAATGGGAATTTTTAGTTTTGTTATGAGGATGTTCAAATTTTAAATGGTGAAATGGTTATGGTAAATGGGAGGGACGGTAATTGTAAATGAAAGGGCCGAAAATTATCAATGAAAGGGACAGATGAAAATAAAATTTAGAAATCCAGAGAGGTGTGGTATATCCGGAAGCACTCCTTCATACACAGTCCAGGGTGGGTGGGACAGGTGTTACACTGGTATGTCGTGTCTTTTCTTATGCCTCTTTTGGCACAGACACAACACCTCTTCTGGGGGTGGCTTTTTTTTGCGGTGGGGGGTACTTCACCAGGAAAGTGCTGACCTGGAACTATCCTGGGGACATCCGTACTTGCAGAGGCAGAACTTTCTCCTACCTCTGCCACATTCCCAAAGAGAAGGGATTTGATTACCTTCTCCTGGTACTCCAGGTATGTCCCCTCCTGACCAGTGCTCCTGTATATTATAAAGGAGTTGTACAATGCCATTTGGATAAAGTACACCGCAAGTTTTTTATACCAAATTTTTGATTTCCGCATGGCATTGTACGGCTTGAGCATCTGGTCAGAAAGTTCCACTCCCCCCATAAATTTGTTATATGCCTGGATGCAGACAGGCCGTGACGTGGTGGTGGGTGTTGCACCACGCACATGGACAAGAGAGTAGGTGTCATCATGAATTGATGTTAGCATCAACACATCCTTCTTGTCCATGAATTTCAAGAATAGGACCCCTTCGCTTTGGACCGCCCTGCTCTCCTCACGCTGCAGGGGTTGGCAGAGAACGGTTTTTGGGAGCTGTCTCTGGTTTTTGCGGACCGTCCCAAACTCCATCGTTTTTTACAAGCAAAGATTGGGAGGATTTCTCCAGCTCACCTTGTGATAAGGACTTGTATTTTTGAATAATAGTCCAGGCGCTCGGGTCCTCGTGACGGCACACGGAAACTTGCTATGTAGTAGAAAAAGAGTGGTTGGATCCAGCACTGAGATGATTAAAAATAAACTTTTTCCAAGTTTTATTGGTTCTTCATTAAAAGATGATTTCAATGGCATATAAATATTAGTCCTGCAATGCTGGAATAGTGGAATAGGGTGAATAGCCTATGCGTTTCGGACTCTGTCTCCGTCCTTATTCATGGCTTTTGTTCCGCCAAGCATTTGAACAGGGGTACACTTGTGTACCAGTTGTCAATATACAAGTGGTACCCCTGATTAAACAGTGGGTGCAGGAGGTCCCAGACAATCCTCCCAGTTGTGGTCAGGACGGGTGGACAGTTTGGGGGTTCAATCTGACTGTCTCTTCCCTCGTATATTCTAAAAGTATGTGTGTAGCCCGACTCCGACTCACACAACTTGTAGATCTTGATGCCATACCTGGCACGTTTGTTGGGCAAATACTGGGACTCGTCAATGGCAATTTCTCTTCCAGGGGTATATGACATGGAAAACTTTTGGGCCAAATGGGAAATAAGGGGTCTAATTTTATAGAGTCGATCGAAATTGGGGTCATCCTGGGGGGGGGGGGCACTGGGAATTATCATTGAAGTGCAAAAACTTCTGTATTGCCTCAAAACGAGTCCTGGGCATTGTGGTGCGGTATAAGGGGCAGTGGTAAAGAATATCAGTGGACCAATAGGCCCTCACCGTTGGCTTCTTTGTTAGGCCCATGTTTAGGACCAATCCCCAGTTCTGCAGCATTTCTGCTTTGTCGGTGGGATGCCACCTGTATGGCCTGGCATAAAAACTACCGGGGTTGGCAGCAATAAATTGTTGAGCACAAAGATTTGTTTGCTCAACAATTTTGTCCACAATGCTGTCCGAAAAAAAGAGCTGAAAAAACTCAATTTCAGACAGCCCTGCTGTCTGGACTTGGACCCCTGCAGCAGCAGTAAAGTCCGGTACTTGGGGGGTGTAGGAGGTTGGGGGCAACCAATTAGGTTCAGGTGCAGGTGTAACCTGAACACTAACCCTCCTGCGACTGCGAGGAGGTTCCTCGGTGTCACTTGAGGAAGAGGACAGCACAAAAGCGGACCCAGCATCACTCGCCGTATCTGTGTCCGATGCCAGCATCTCATACGCCTCCTCTGCAGAAAATGTTTTGCGGGCCATTTTTTTATTTTTGTGTACAGTAAATGTTTATGTACACTTGTATACTGTAGAAAGTGTATACAAAAAAATGTAGAATATAACTTTTTTTTTTTACATAAAACGCTAAATACTAACACTAACGTACACTAATATATTTTTTTACATTTTTTTATTTTATGACACTATAACTGACTAACACTAAACTACACTTGCAAAAAGACGATGACTAACTGACAATCACACACTGACTGACGCTAACTGAAGGACGCTAACTGACTGAGACTGACGCTGAAGAACAGGCGGTCTGACGATGACTAACGGACGATCTGACGCAAACAGGCGATCTGACGCTAAAGGGCGATCTGACGCTGATAGGCGGTCTGACGCTGACTAAATTGACGCTGACTAACACTGACTAAATTGACGCTGACTAACACTGACTAAATTGACACTAAGGGTATGTGCACACACACTAATTACGTCCGTAAATGACGGACGTATTTCGGCCGCAAGTACCGGACCGAACACAGTGCAGGGAGCCGGGCTCCTAGCATCATACTTATGTACGATGCTAGGAGTCCCTGCCTCGCTGCAGGACAACTGTCACGTACTGAAAACATGATTACACTACGGGACAGTTGTCCTGCAGCGAGGCAGGGACTCCTGGCATCGTACATAAGTATGATGCTAGGAGCCCGGCTCCCTGCACTGTGTTCGGTCCGGGACTTGCGGCCTAAATACGTCCGTCAATTACGGACGTAATTAGTGTGTGTGCACATACCCTAACACTGACGCTGACTAACACTGACTAAATTGACGCGAACTAGATCTGACTAAACTAACACTGACGATGACTAACGGACGATCTGACGCTAACAGGCAATCCGACGCTGACAGGCGGTCTGACGCTGACTAAATTGACGCTGACTAACACTAAATTGACACTAACACTGACTAGTGACGCTGACTAACACTGACGAAATTGACGCTGACTAGATCTGACTAAACTAACACTGGCTAAATTGACGCTGACTAACACTGACTAAACTAACGCTGACTAGATCTGACTAAACTAACTAAAGGGGTTTTTTTTAGATTTTTTTGAATTTTAAAAAAAAAAAAGTAAAAGAAAAGCTCCCTTATAGACTGGGAGAGGAGGGGAGGGAGTGATCACAGTTTGGGACTGCGATCAAGGGGTTAATGTGGGTTTTTAAGTGTTTTTTGTTAAACACTCGTTGCACACGACAGCTGCAGGCTCTGATCTCCTCCACTTCCTGACTCCAACAGAGGAGATCAGAGCCTGTGACGTTGATCTCTAACGTGCTAAGCTCCAATTGATTAGCCTGTACAGACTAACCAATCCGAGCCTCTCTAACAAGGGACCGCTTCGATTGGTCCCTTGTACTCTGCCTGGACACCAGGGCAGACGGACTACACAGTTAAACGGTTAACTTTTAAAGTGCAGACGTAACTGCACGTCAAGGTGCATGAACTTACTTCACAGCTTGACGTGCAGTTACGTCAAGGTACGGGAAGGGGTTAATGGGATTAAAAAAAAGTAACAAAAAAATAAGTGAATAAAAAAGTATCCCCACAAAAAGTCATTATTTTGCATAAAATATATTTTATTGTCCCTACATTAGATAAAAACAAAAAAAACGTACACATATTAGGCAAGGAGGCAAAAACAGAAAGATGTAGCTGGTCATTAAGGCCTTTTGAGGCCCGGTCATTAAGGGGTTAAAGATTATATTTGTGCTATACTCCAGAAGTTCCGGATGCATAGATGTCCATGAGGTAGAAATTATTTGCATAGCGCCACCGACTTTTCAAAAATGAGCAATAAATCCCTTGTTTTTGAGATTTGACTTTCTGTATTTTGCAGTCTTTAAGTGGAGGTGAGATTTGGTTACTCCCCCCCCCCCCCCCCAACACATCATAACCTAACCAGTTTTACTAAAAGGATAAATGTCTTTATAAGGATTTTAACTTTTCATTGTGGTGACCTTTGAACTTTCATAGTATTGCTAAATGATTCTCATAAAAGGCCATAAACAATATGTGCGAATCAAACAAACTGCAAGGCAAGGACCTCGTGCGAAGCTCTTAGAAATGTTCTCATTTTATAAATCACAAAATGAGAAGCAGGATGACATGGTATCTCAGCAACAACTTGACAACAGATGTAAAATGCTTCCTCAGAGAATAGAAAACACATCATTTGTCTCCAGCATAGGTGTTTAACATTCTAAGCCACTCTTACAATAAATTAATTTTCTCGTACACAAGCAGTATGTTATATTTGGATTAAGCATTTCTTGATATAGTTTCTCATATGCATTTCCTAATTTATTCTAATATATTAACAGAGAAAAATAATTCCCAGTAGCAATTGCAAAAGTGATGTTAGAATGTAAGACATTGTCTAGCACCCATGCTCCAACACATTCTAGAGCATTGTTGCACTGGTTATATGATTTAGTATAGTACTGTCACATATCTATCTATCTATCTATCTATCTATCTATCTATCTATCTATCTATCTATCTATCTATCTATCTATCTATCTATCTATCTATCTATCTATCTATCTATCTATCTATCTATCTATCTATCTATCTATCTTCTATCATCTATCTACAGATGTAGCCATCCAGGCCTGGACTTAGGATAGATGGCGCCCTGTCCAAAATTTTGTTTCGGTACTCCACCATCACAAAAAAAAATTCCCCATAAAAAGTATAATGCCGCCCACACAGTATAATGCCCTTTTTAGTGCCCCCATGTAGTATAATGCCCTTTAAAGTGCCCCCACATAGTATAATGCCCCCTTTAGTGCCCCACACACAGTATAATGCCCCTTTACTGCCCCCACACAGTATAATGCCCCTTTAGTGCCCCCATACAGTATAATGCCTCCATAGCTGCTCCATACAGTATAATAATAATATTTAATAATATATTATAACCCCTTTAAGGACACAGTATTTTGTCCTCTTGTGTGCTCACACAATATAATGCCCCAAAAGTGTTCCCACACAGTATAATGCCCCTTTTAGTGCCCACACAGAGTATAATGTCCCCCAAGTGCCCCCACACAGTATAATGCCCCCTTTAGTGCCCCCATACAGTATAATATCCCCCAATTGTCCCCACAAATTATAATTCCCCCTTTAGTGCCCCCACAAAGTATAATGCCCCCTTTTGTGCTCTAACACAGAATAATGCCTTTTAGTGACCCCCACACAGTATAATGCCCCCTTGTGACCCCCCACATAGTATAAATAATGCCCCCTTATGCCACCCCACACACAATATAATGACCACCTTATGCCCCCACTGTCACACAGTATAATTATTCCCAACCTTACACAGTATACAGCCCCCCTTATGCCCCCAACAGCCCCCTTATGCCCCCACTGTGCCACTGTGTAATGTAATAATTATGTATACATAATGGCTGCCTTGCAGCCTGGAGACCCGGGAACCGAGCGGTGGTTGATTTTTACTCACCACTCGTTTGGTCGTGCGTGAGTACTTCTCTTTTCTAGCCCCGGCGCTGCACTGTGACACATACCTTGCATTGTCACGTGGCACGTCATATGTCAGTCTCAGTGCATTGCTGGCACAAGAGCAGAGAAGGAGCGCCGGTGCCTGCCGACTCTGCAGCTGCCTTTCCGCCCGGGCGCATCTTCTCTGCTCTTGCGTCAGCGCTTCAGAAACACAAGCGGAGGAAGGGAGCCAGTGCAGCGCCACCTTCCACCTGCTGGAGTGATGCGACCTGTGCGATGGCACAGTTTGCACACCCCAAAGGCCGACCCTGTAGCCATCTTTATCTTTGCCCTGATAACTTGCTACAATGTGATATCACACAACAAAAACATAACTAGTGATCATGGGGCGCCCATATCTAAGTTTTGAGTGGGCCCCCTCTGTTGCAACAGATACACACATATATACTAGTGCACATATATACATAACAACATAAACACATACACATATGTACACGCATACACATATGTACAAAGATGAGACACACAACTACACATATTCATGTACTGTATACACCAACAGAAAAATAGAAATACTTATACATACACAGAAACATGCAAATATATTAACACATATTGATACACAAGTGCACATATATACATAAAATATACAAATATATACACACTTATGTACAAAGATACACAAATGACTATACACATTCATGCACACACATGTATAAACAATAGACATACAGTACTTATATATTCACACATACAAACATACATATACATTAACACAGATGACAACACAAACATAGAAATACATGCATTAATGTGGATACACACATACGTACAAACGCACATACACACAGATCAAAACCCTAATTCCTGCATCCCCAGTGTAAAGTACATAATAACAGTTCATTACACGGTCCCCCTGCAACAGCACCTATTGTATAATATACAATGTATTACACCCCCTACCCCAATGACTTCCCTGTCAGTTCTGTAATACAGTATATAATACAATCTACTTACTGATAGATGAAGTTGCAGCACACAGCCTGCACATGATTAGTCAGTGCTTGAATCGGCTCCTCCCCTTTTCTCTGCATAGGCCTGGTCTTCAGTTGAGTGGACTGTGCAGCTACAGCACTTTTCTCTTGTTTAGGTGAACTGTGCAGCTACATCACTTTTCTGTTCTTTCAGTGGATTGTGCAGCTACAGCACTTTTCTGTTTTTTCGGTGGATTGTGCAGCTACAGCACTTTTCTGTTGTTCAGGTGAACTGTGCAGCTGCAGCACTTTTCTGTTGTTCAGGTGAACTGTGCAGCTGCAGCACTTTTCTGTTTTTTCGGTGGACTGTGCAGCTGCAGTACTTTTATGTTGTTTAGGTGGACTGTGCAGCTTCAGCACTTTTCTGTTGTTTCAGTGGACTATGCAGCTACAGTACTGTTATGTTGTTTAGGTGGACTGTGCAGCTACAGCACTTTTCTGTTGTTTCAGTGGACTATGCAGCTACAGTACTTTTATGTTGTTTAGGTGGACTGTGCAGCTACAGCACTTTTCCCTTGTTTAGGTGGACTGTGCAGCTGCAGCACTTTTCTGTTGTTTCGGTGGACTGTGCAGCTACAGTACTTTTATGTTGTTTAGGTGGACTGTGCAGCAACAGCACTTTTCTCTTGTTTAGGTGGATTGTGCAGCTATAGCACTTTTATCTTGTTTAGGAAAGTGCTGTTTGGTAAAGCAGCTTTCAGTTACTGAGTTGCACAGATCAGTAACCGACAGGCTGCTCCACCAATCAGCACTTTCCCTTCACAAACAAGAAAGTGCTAATGGGTAATCAGGAATAGAGATATCATCTAAAGTCAGAGCAGCAGGCTTCCCTAGCCCACTGTCCCTATAGCGGTGACGTGGTTGGCCGTCTATTGGAGTTATGCCACTTCTATCTATCTATCTATCTATCTATCTATCTATCTAGTCAGTGCTTGAATCGGCTCCTCCCCTTTTCTCTGCATAGGCCTGGTCTTCAGTTGAGTGGACTGTGCAGCTACAGCACTTTTCTCTTGTTTAGGTGAACTGTGCAGCTACATCACTTTTCTGTTCTTTCAGTGGATTGTGCAGCTACAGCACTTTTCTGTTTTTTCGGTGGATTGTGCAGCTACAGCACTTTTCTGTTGTTCAGGTGAACTGTGCAGCTGCAGCACTTTTCTGTTGTTCAGGTGAACTGTGCAGCTGCAGCACTTTTCTGTTTTTTCGGTGGACTGTGCAGCTGCAGTACTTTTATGTTGTTTAGGTGGACTGTGCAGCTACAGCACTTTTCCCTTGTTTAGGTGGACTGTGCAGCTTCAGCACTTTTCTGTTGTTTCAGTGGACTATGCAGCTACAGTACTTTTATGTTGTTTAGGTGGACTGTGCAGCTACAGCACTTTTCTGTTGTTTCAGTGGACTATGCAGCTACAGTACTTTTATGTTGTTTAGGTGGACTGTGCAGCTACAGCACTTTTCCCTTGTTTAGGTGGACTGTGCAGCTGCAGCACTTTTCTGTTGTTTCGGTGGACTGTGCAGCTACAGTACTTTTATGTTGTTTAGGTGGACTGTGCAGCAACAGCACTTTTCTCTTGTTTAGGTGGATTGTGCAGCTATAGCACTTTTATCTTGTTTAGGAAAGTGCTGTTTGGTAAAGCAGCTTTCAGTTACTGAGTTGCACAGATCAGTAACCGACAGGCTGCTCCACCAATCAGCACTTTCCCTTCACAAACAAGAAAGTGCTAATGGGTAATCAGGAATAGAGATATCATCTAAAGTCAGAGCAGCAGGCTTCCCTAGCCCACTGTCCCTATAGCGGTGACGTGGTTGGCCGTCTATTGGAGTTATGCCACTTCTATCTATCTATCTATCTATCTATCTATCTATCTATCTATCTATCTATCTATCTATCTATCTATCTATCTATCTATCTATCTATCTATCTATCTATCTATCTATATATCTAACCATTGATTTAGTGTAACTGACATATCCAGTGGCAGACAGCAAAGGGCCCCCGTGCAAGAACAGTATGTGGGCCTTTTACTCTCCATTAGCTCACCAAAGAATACCCCACCGTCATGTCTCTAACAATTTATGAATAATTCTGAGCCATTGTCAATAGCTCAGTCCATATTACATATCCAATAGACAGAATAGACACTGCTTTTAAGGTAGCAGTGGGCCCCCCTACCTACTGGGCCCCTGTAAATCTGTACAGGTTGCACCAATGGTATGTCCACCCATGGATATATTGCACAGATACATTATAAATAAAGAAGAACCTTACCTGGACAATATAAAAAGGTTTATACCTTCAGTGTGGGGCCTTAATGCGTTTTGTTTTGACAGCATTATTGGCATTATGCCCATTATTACAGAAAGCTGGCACCAAGCTTTCAGTCCAATCTCAAGTACTTATGATGGTAAATTTCACTTAATGAGTAATCTCCTGCATGTTTCAAGAAGCACCCACGCAGTGTTAAAGGTGCACTATTTATTACTGTACAATTTTGAATTGTATTCTTGTATATTTCATGCAGTCTTAAAAGTGAACATCACTCAAAACTTGCTTTTATTCAAATAAATTAAAATATTATTAAGAAAGGCTTACAGCCAAGAGTAACTCTATGCTAGACTAAACGGATCTAAACACTGGTTATATGTATTATTATCCAATATTTCTTCACAAAATTACCCTAATACAGTCACATCTAAGTTTTTAAACTTAGAAGTGATCGGTATTAGGGTAATCCTGTGTGTTAGAGCCAGAAGACGAGCCGTCGGTCCAGCAGACTGACAGGTTCGGCTTACAGCGGCGCTATGCAGCTTCTATGTATAGTGCATATTGTAACATCCACGGTCGCGGACTGTTGGGATTACTCACCCCTCAACCACCGCAGCCATGGACTTGGGAGTGCTGGCCTGCAATTCCTCTCCAGGAAATGCCAGCACTCACTTCGGCTCTGCTGTGTCCCGTAGGCTGCACGGCACACTCGCGCCCAGCCTTAAAGACCCATTGCGCTCACATGTAAAACATCATTAATTAGTTCATGAACACCCTGCACTATAAGAAAGGCTCTGACCTTTTACTCCTTGGAATATATATTGCCTTGGTACACTGTTGTTTGGCCAGCTGCTATCCCGCTACGGCGGTGCGGACCAGTGGGTCCACACACCAACAGATCATGACAATATTCTCAGGCCATTGACCCCGCTGGCCAACCCTAGACCATTACGACGTCACAAGCCATGCAGGCAGACCTGCGAGACCTTCGGTCACGACAGGACCAACTCCTTCTGGCGGTGAATTCCATTGCACATCGGCTGGATGCGCAAGCTGCAGCTGCCACAGCACCTGTTCCTGTTGCTCCGGCTGTTCCTCCTGCTACACCTCTGTACCAGTGCCGACTTCCGATTCTCGCTGCCACTACCTCCTTGCTACGACGGAGACTCAAGGACCATCAGGGATTTCTGAACTAGTGCCCGATCCCGTTCAGCCTACATGCCAGAACATTTCCTTCCCATGGCACTAGGATCACATTCATATTCTCTCTCCTTGCTGGCAAAGCCCTGGCATGGGTGAATCCCATCTGAGAACGTCAGGGACCAGAGTCCCTTGACTTACAGTGTTTCCTACAAACTGTCCACACAGTTTTTGAGGAACCTGGACGAGTCTCTTCAGAAGTTGCATCTCTGATGACCCTGCGCCAAGGAGACACCTCTGTGGATGAGTACGTCATTCGGTCCCGTACCCTGGCGACTGAGCTGACCTGGAGCAACGATGCCTTTGTGGCCACATTCTGGCAGGGTCTATCCTCTGAAATCAAAGAAGCAATCTCGTCTGCCTTTTACCCTAGATGACCTCATTCTTCTAGCTGCTCGGATTGACATGCGGCTTCGGGAACGGTCACAAGAGGTTCATCGGTCCAGAAGACTTCCTAGGCTGGCTCCTACATTTCAGCAACTCCTGTTGCCCTCATCAGCTGCCCCACCTGGGGAGCCTATGCAGGTAGACCGCCTCAAATTGTATGTCCAAGAGAAAAAAACGCAGACCTACTTCGGGACGCTGTCTGTATTGCTGCCTCAGAGGCCATATTGTGCGTCTGTGTCCCCAAAAAACTCCAGTGCCTAGGTTTGGTTGGAGAGACAACCCTCCGGGGAAGACGTTTGTGTGGTTGGCAGACAGGAAGAGAATCCTTCGCTGGGAACACAACTCCAAACTGGCTGGGCATGCGGGTGTTTGTTGGAGTTGCTCACTCCAAGCCTGCCAGCCTGCTCCAACCTCTGCCTATGCCCAACGCTCCCTGGCAGCATATAGCAATGGACTTTGTCACAGATCTTCCTTCCTCAGCAGGATGCAATACCGTCTGGATGGTGGTGGACCAGTTCTTGAAGATGGCACATTTTATCCTGCTGACTGGCCTACCTTTTGCCTCTCAACTGGCTAATCTCTTCATCCAGCACATCTTCCGCTTGCATGGCCTGCCACTTCATATTGTGCCTAATCGGGGGGTTCAGTTCACCTCAAAATTCTGGAGAGCCCTCTGTAAACTCCTAGATGTGAAATTGGACTTTTCCTCAGCCTACCATCCCCAGTCCAATGGCCAAGTCAAGTGGATAAACAAAATCATGGAGAATTATCTTCGCCACTTCATCTCCATCCAGCATGATGACTGGGTACAGCTTCTTCCATGGGCCAAGTTCTCATGCAACAACCACACAATTGAGTCCACTGCTTCC
Source organism: Rhinoderma darwinii (assembly GCF_050947455.1). Lineage (NCBI taxonomy): Eukaryota > Metazoa > Chordata > Amphibia > Anura > Rhinodermatidae > Rhinoderma > Rhinoderma darwinii. Next base: position 140,963,690 of record NC_134690.1, read on the forward strand.
ACATCGTTCTTCATTGTCTACGGCCAACATCCACAAATCCCTCTTCTTGTGTCAGCTACATCTCAGGTACCCGCAGCTGACTCTGCATTTGGGGACTTTCTGCAAATCTGGCAACAGACCCATTCCTCTATTCTGCTGGCAGACAATCGAATGAAGCAAAAGGCGGATACAAGAAGAGATCCGCCTCAGTATCTTCCGGGTACCAAAGTCTGGCTGTCCTCAAGGAATATCAGTCTGAATGTGCCTTCATACAAATTTGCTCACAGGTTCCTCAGACCTTTTGAGATGCTGCAACAAATTAACATAGTCTCCGATAAGCTTCCGCTGCCTCCTACCCTCAAAATCCCCAACTCCTGAAGCCTGTGGTCCTGAACCGCTACACTAAAACTTCTAGTCCTGCGGTTGCACCAAGTGGTTCTTCCGATGTGTTCGAGGTAAAGGAGATCCTGGACTTCAAGAGACTAGGAGGACAGACTTTTTTTGGGTGGATTTGAAGGGGTTTGGTCCAGAGTAGAGGTCCTGGGAGCCAGAAGAGAACATCTATTCCCCTACCCTCATTAAGAAGTTCCTCTGACGCTATGGTCCCAAGAAGAGGGGGAGTAAGAGGGGGGATACTGTAACATCCACAGCCGTGGACAGTCGGGATTACTCACCCCTGACGGCCGCAGCCATGGACTTGTGAGCGCTGGCCCGCATCTCCTACCCAGGAGACGCCAGCGCTCACTTACACTCTGCTTTGTTCCGTAGGGTGTGCACGCATGCTCGCGCCCAGCCTTAAAGGGCTAGTGCGCGCACATGTAAAACTTCATTAATTAGTCCATGATCACCCTGGACTATAAGAAGGGCTCTGCCCTTTTACTCCTTGCCTGAGCATTGTTTGTATTTCTATTTTAGTCTTGCAAATGATCCCGTAGTCGTATCCTGTTTCCTGGGTTTCCATACTCTGCTACCTGTATCCCTTGCTGTACTTGTTCTTGTGCCATCTCTATTGTCGAGTTGCATTGTGCTGTCTATTAGTCCTGCTGTGTTACACCACGTCTGGTGTGCTCTGCTACGTTTTGCATTACCTGCTGCCAATAGTCCCGTCTGTGCCTAGCTGTTACTACTGTCTGTACTATTACAGGTACCCTTGTGCTTGGACTATATATATTCACTTGGTACACTGTTGTTTGGCCAGCTGCTATCTCGCTACGGTGGTGCGGCCCAGTGGCTCCACACACCCACAGATCATGACACATACATAGTAGTTGCATCACAAAAACATAAGAACATTTTTAATAAATTTTAACTTGAATTTTTTTAACTACATTACATATACGTTTCTTTTACAGAAAAAAAAGTTACAAAGTATTACATAGCCTTTAAATGTATTCATTCAAAATGTATTTTGATATGAGTTCCAATATGCACTATAAAAAAAATTCATTCAAAATGTTTTCTGCCAGGCTCTAAATTAATTGAAATGGAAAATTCATGCAGACATTTATACCTTATTGTAGAAGTTTTTGACCTTGTCTACCTCCTCAAGTTTGCAAATAAGTCACCTTCTCAATTAATTTAATTGGTGTAAATGGATGTAATTGTTCTTGGAGCAATAAAAATATATATTTTTTATGAACACATACAAATTTCCTTGGCTTTATGTAGAATGATTGATCTTATATAATTGTTTTTGCCAAAGTTTTTGAGGTAGGCCAAAAGATTCTAGAGTTAACTATAAAAAGAGAGCGCTAAAATGGAGGCCTCAATGAGTTACATAAAACAAATGTTGACACTGCTTTAAAAAAGAAAAAAAAACAGATCTACAAATCGTACAAAGATCTAAAAATAGTATTTAGCTACCGAACACGTAATCAAAATGTACACCTTTAAAAAATTTTTTTTAATAAAAAGGTGTATCAGTGTGATTGGTGCAACTTTGTAATTACATTTAATTAAAAATTATTTTTACTTTGTCAGATACAGCTGCTTTGTATACTGTATACAGAGCAGCTGTATCTACCTTGAAACCTTTTTACATCACGGCGAATAGTGTAAAAATAAAACCTCCCAAAAGATTGAGGAATCAATGTTTTTTTCCTATTCCACCACACAAAGAATTTTAATCCAGGTTCACAGTGCATTATATGGTACAATAAATGGTGCCGTGAATATCTATCCCACAAAAAAAAAGCCCTCATACGGCTATATCGACAGAAAAATAAAAAATTTAACATTATTATTAAAGTATTGGAAAAATGCTGGTATGGACACCACATTACGACTCTAAAACCTGTATGTTATTACTTTATGCTATCAATAAAAATCACAAGGTTCAAAACGCAAAAGCGTATCCTGGAATATGCACTTTACTACCTGCCCCATTTTGTCATTATTTTAACCCCTTCCCGCCGCAGCCATTTTTCAAATTTTTACGTTCATTTTTTCTTCCCCACCTTCCAAAAGCCATAACATGTTTATTTTTCTGTCGATATAGCCGTATGAGCAGGGCCGATTCTAGCTTTTCTGCTGCCTGAGGCGAAAATGGAAATGGCGCCCCCCCCCCCCCCACACAAAAAAAATAAATAAAAATAAATTGTAAGTAAGAAACAACTTGTAAAACGAAACAAAAAAATTAAAGCTGTGTGAACAAAAAAATACATTAGGGCCTGTTCACATCACCGTTCGCTTCCGTTCCGAGGTTCTGTCGAGTGAACTCCGCAACGGAAAGTGAAAGTGACAGCACAGCTTCCGTTTCAGTCACCATTGATCTCAATGTTGATGGAAACATCGCTAATGGCTTCCGTTCGTCACCATTCCGGCTGGTTTCCGGTTTTCCGACGGAATCAATAGCGGAGTCGACTACGGAACGGAACCGAACGGTGATGTGAACAGGCCCTTATTGAACATCATTGTTATAAACTGCAAGGTCTCATAATGCTACAGGCAATTGTGTAGTAAATATCCCTATATTGCCCCAGCTATAAATACTAGTAAAATGACCAGGGCAACGTGTATCCAAAATTCAAACACAAAAATGAAAGAACAATGTCAGTGTTCAAACTTTTGTCAAGGCTCCTTTAATGGCTCTTTACAGTCAGTATAGTAACACACGCTGCACTTTACAGTCAGTATAGTAACACATGCGGCACTTTACAGTCAGTATAATAACACATGCGGCACTTTACAGTCAGTATAGTAACACATGCGGCACTTTACATTCAGTATAGTAACACATGCGGCACTTTACAGTCAGTATAGTAACACATGCGGCACTTTACAGTCAGTATAGTAACACATGCTGCACTTTACAGTCAGTATAGTAACACATGCGGCACTTTACAGTCAGTATAGTAACACATGCGGCACTTTACAGTCAGTATAGTAACACATGCTGCACTTTACAGTCAGTATAGTAACACATGCGGCACTTTACAGTCAGTATAGTAACACATGCGGCACTTTACAGTCAGTATAGTAACACATGCGGCACTTTACAGTCAGTATAGTAACACATGCTGCACTTTACAGTCAGTATAGTAACACATGCGGCACTTTACAGTCAGTATAGTAACACATGCGGCACTTTACAGTCAGTATAGTAACACATGCTGCACTTTACAGTCAGTATAGTAACGCACGCTGCACTTTACAGTCAGTATAGTAATGCACGCTGCACTTTACAGTCAGTATAGTAACGCACGCTGCACTTTACAGTCAGTATAGTAACGCACGCGGCACTTTACAGTCAGTATAGTAACACATGCGGCACTTTACAGTCAGTATAGTAACACATGCGGCACTTTACAGTCAGTATAGTAACACATGCGGCACTTTACAGTCAGTATAGTAACGCATGCGGCACTTTACAGTCAGTATAGTAACGCACGCTGCACTTTACAGTCAGTATAGTAACGCCTGCTGCACTTTACAGTCAGTATAGTAACACATGCGGCACTTTACAGTCAGTATAGTAACACATGCTGCTCTTTACAGTCAGTATAGTAACGCATGCTGCACTTTACAGTCAGTATAGTAACGCACGCTGCACTTTACAGTCAGTATAGTAACACATGCGGCACTTTACAGTCAGTATAGTAACACATGCGGCACTTTACAGTCAGTATAGTAATGCACGCTGCACTTTACAGTCAGTATAGTAACGCACGCTGCACTTTACAGTCAGTATAGTAACGCATGTTGCACTTGCTTTCTGTCCACGTCTGTTGGATCTGTAAAACCAATCCGTAATATTTGTAAACCGAAACTGCACAGACCAGACTAGGAATGAATGTGATCATCGAGCCATTAATATAATCTGAAAACTATTCACTGCATGTTCAGGCCTTAAAGGGGTTGTCCCAAGATTAAATGTTATCCCCTATCTACAGGATAGGAGATAACATGCTGATCAGTGGGGGTCCCTCGTACCCCTGAGTTAATGATGCAGCAGGTCAAGCATACACCCTGCCGCTCCAGTTACTCAAGGTTACAAGGGACCACCGTTCCAGTTATCAGTGGGGGTCCCAGTAGTTGTACCCCCACCGATCAGCATGTTATGTCCTGTCCTGTAGACAGGGGATAACATTTAATCTTGGAACAACCCCTTTAACTGCAAGGGGCAAAAATGTATATTTAGAAAAAAAGGCATATGGAACAGTAGCAAAGCAAAAAATAAACTGTGCACAACCTATAAATAAATATGTACCAGCAGTGTATATACCGCACAGATCCATATATAGCCGCAGTTTCTATACCGCACAGATCCATATATAGCAGCAGTGAATATACCGCACAGATCCATATATAGCAGCAGTGTATATACCGCACAGATCCATATATAGCAGCAGTGTATATACCGCACAGATCCATATATAGCAGCAGTGTATATACCGCACAGATCCATATATAGCAGCAGTGTATATACCGCACAGATCCATATATAGCAGCAGTGAATATACCGCACAGATCCATATATAGCAGCAGTGTATATACCGCACAGATCCATATATAGCAGCAGTGTATATACCGCACAGATCCATATATAGCAGCAGTGTATATACCGCACAGATCCATATATAGCAGCAGTGAATATACCGCACAGATCCATATATAGCAGCAGTGTATATACCGCACAGATCCATATATAGCAGCAGTGTATATACCGCACAGATCCATATATAGCAGCAGTGTATATACCGCACAGATCCATATATAGCAGCAGTGTATATACCGCACAGATCCATATATAGCAGCAGTGAATATACCCCACAGATCCATATATAGCAGCAGTGTATATACCGCACAGATCCATATATAGCAGCAGTGAATATACG